>NW_010555602.1:23761-65785 GCF_000687285.1 Phaethon lepturus
TATTGCTGCATGCTTCTCCTTGAACTTACTCTGTTATCTACATCTTTCTCCGGGCTGATTATTTTCAATTATTTCCTTGTTGATGTCTGTATTTTGCCAGGGGAGGTGCAGAAGACATCTTTGCTTCCCTCCATTCCTGATTACATTCTGCAGATCACTTTTCTTTATCCTCCGCCCTGCTGCTCCCAGCCATCTTTGTCTTTTAGACGTTTGTTGGTTCTTTCTAAGATATTCATACCCCATTTCAGCATGAACAGATTTTTCTTGCAAGGACATGTAGTTATGGCAAGAGATATGCAATTGTATGAGTAGTCATGAAAAAGGTTACATGATTAAGACTTTTGGCACCCTGGAAACCAGTTTCCCTGCCTGTCCACTGATTTTCCAAGTAAATTTAAGTCATGTGAATTAACTGTGTCAAACTACAAACAAGCTGTTCCTCCTGTCTTTCTTTCCTCCTTCCACAGTTTGCAGACCTCTATCTCTTCATTGCTGTGCTTTACTCCACTGGTCTTACAAGAGACACTGGGAGTTCGGTGGCTACCAAGGTCTCATCAGCTCTAGGCAGGACCAGAGTAGGTATGTCACTGCAAATTTGCTTTTCTGACTTCAAGCCATTCTGTTCTTTCTGCATTTTAATTTTTCAATCTGCAATGGGAGAAGCAGCTTGCTCATGTTAGTTTGAATTATCCCAAGAATTATTATCCAAAGAATCAAAATCCAAAAAGGTGCCCAAAGAGTCAAGGTATAGCATTTTTCTTTCACAAGCCTTTGACAAATCTCCTCTGCCACATGTTCTACAATGGATGCCACCTTGTTAGTCCCTCATATCTAAAATTCTTACCTGAGACACAAGAGCTAGCAGCACTTTCTTTGCTCACAGACAGCCATTATCAGCTGATGTAAATGGATACAGTTCTTAAGAAGCTGATGTACCTATTTAAAGTAGTCGATGATCCGCCACATACAAGAGTCTGAAATTCCTTCTGATGCTGGAAGATTACTAAACAATTCCAAAGTTTATTTGAGATGTGCATGCTGATCCTTTGGTAACGCATGGAGAAGAAAGCCAGATGCCTCTTACTGTCTACTTGCTTGCAATGTCATAGACTCTTTCATGGTGACAAATATATTTCATAAAATGTGTTTATATTAAAGGCATCTCCTGTTTCAGGAAGGTGCTGTGCCACCTTTAAAATGTTGACATTTTAATCTACTAAGGAGGTAAGCATTTCGTTCTGCATATGGCCAGCATTAATAGTAACACAGCCATTTTTCTGCTCAGGGGCATTGTTGGCATGGTATACTGAGCATGCTGAACACAGGGTACTTTCTTAGACCTGCCAATAATTATTCAGAGGTTCTTCTACCACACCAAATTCAGTGCATCTTCTGAGGACTGAGGCTTTGGTGGAAACATGGGATGTTTCTAATGATTTCTGACCCAGTTATATTCAAACTTACCTTTAAAAAGATGCTATGTGCTCAGCAGAGAGAAGTGTGGTGTCCGATTTACCTTACCCTCTACCCTAAGAAAATCAAAGGTCCTTAGAACTTCCTCCTTGACAGATAGCAGGAGGAACTCTCCCTGCATCTATGGAGAGACCTGAGGATGTCCTCCCCTGAGGGCATCCTAGCTCAGCCTCTGTAGTTACAAATTAAGTTTCTGCTCTCAAAGAAGTGAACCCTGGTGTTTTACAATGAGCCCAGCACAAGCTGGAGCAAGTCCTTGAGAGCTTAAGCAGCATGGGAAGTCAGGCAGAGTTCAGGTGAGATCAGTACTGCTTACAGAACTGCATCAGAGTCAATGTTTTAACTTTTGAGAGTACTCAGATTACATGAGTCACAATCACCTGCCCAGATAGTGAGACCCCCAATAGTCTTGAAAGAAAGCACCCTTCACTGACTGCAAAAGGGTTCATCTTGGTAGGGAGCTTAGAGGCAAGAGCTACTTTTGTGGCTTCAGGACAAATGTCACTTTCAAGAAAGCTGAGAGTGCTGCATGCCACCTCTGCCTCTTCCTTCCCCAGGTGACATACAGATTTCCACACAAGGAAGCTGCACAAATTCAGGTTATTTAGCCCTGATGGAAAAGTCCAGGGTTTTATTAGAGATCATCTGCTAGATGCACACAAGCCAGACCTCTATGAAAACCTGCCATTTATTTAGCTGGCTATAGGCTGCTAGGTAGGTATTTATGCTTCAGTGGCTCCGGGGTGTGCTTGCCTGTAAAAAGCAGTTGGCTCCATGTAGAAATAGGAGACTGTAATCACCCTTCCTGTGAGAAGTTCTACCAACCTCAGTAAGAAATAAAGAAACCAGCCATAGTGGGAACCAATCCTCTCTTTTCTTGATTGCCAGTAACATACACATATTCACTAGTGGAGCATTTGGCAGAGGAAGGTTCAACTCCTTCCTTTCCCTATGCTTCAGCAAATCTTTACTCTCTTCAGTCTGTGGCAAAGAAAAGCTTTTTAAGTGCAGGTTGTAACCCATCTAACTTTAGTCCTAATCAAATCCACATCTGGAAGATATTAGGATGCACTACAATTTTTAAAGTGTGGGTGTTAGGACTCACTCGTTTACTTTATATTTTTAAGAGTGATGGGCGTGCTGTGTTCCAGACTACTCCTGGTGCTTCGTACTTAAATGTGTATTTTAATTTGTGTTCCATTATGTTGCCTTTTTCTTTTGGGAATGGTTTTCTGCTGGCCTGTGATCTGCTTCATAATTCAAGTGGAAAGTTTCTGAAAATAAGAGAGGCTTTAATGCAAGATAAAAAGTAAGTTTAAAAAATAAAAAGGATCTGTATCTTTCTCTGAAGTGCAGTGATTTATAAGCTTCTGAGGGGATGAAGAAGCCTGGGCATTTTAGAAGGTGGGATGTATCTCAGAGACTGCCCTTTGGTCTTCTGATACCCTCATGAACGTATATCTGGAGGATTTGAAGCTGAGACCTAGGTCACATTTACTTGCAGAGGAAAAACATCTGAGGACAACTTCTGACAGATCATTATGCCAAGGAGATGTGACTTCCACATGCACCTGGCTCCTGGATTGCCTACTCTGAGGATGAATATGCCTATTTTAAACAGCGTGCCCAGGATAACAGGGCTATAGTTTTCATCACTTCTATACCCTGTGGGGGAGGGCTCTATGGCCTGCAGATCTCTGTGCGTGAAGCTTAGGGGATTCTGTTTTCTGTCCCTCCTCCTGGCCAGCCCCTTTGGCATGATCAGAGCTTGGAGAGACCTCTCACTCAAAGAGGGTCTCTCCCAGTGGCGAGAGCAAATGCTGTAATTCATTTCTCTTTGCCTTCAGTACCACATTGTGGTGGTGTTTAGAGTAACCAAAAATAGGCATTGGATACAGGCTGCTCGCTACAGACATCTGAAACTTAGGCACCTAAGGAAGAAAGGCAGGATTTTGCCTCCTTCAAAGAGGAACAAGATCCTGCTCTATCATCAAGATAGGCAAACTATGCTTTTGCAGTTGGACCCAGGAAGACTTCTGCAGATGCTATGTGGGGATTTCTGACTGCTTCCTGACTCGGTAGGGTGAACCAGCCCTCATTCCTCTCCCACGCCCCTGTACTCATAAGGAAACAGGTACTACATAACCCAAAAGAGTGATGATATGTACTTTTGGCAAACCCCAAATCCAGATTGGATAATTGAAGGACTAAGACTGTAGAGAGTGCCACAAAGCACATCTACTCTATAGCCTATAGGTGGTCTTAGACCCTTTCAGCTTCACTAAAACTTTGAGAACAAAATAGAAGCCTAAATAAACCTGGTTTCCACCCTAATTTAGTTTAAAGGGAAATAATGCAGAGAGAGAGAGGACCACGATTGAGTGTACAGAGGGCACCAGGGCAGGAAAATGCAGAAGTCAGGGTGAGCACCTGGAGGTTATCTCCAGGTGGACAAAAGCACCCTCTTTTTTGAATATGGGGCCATGCTAATCCCCCACTACTGAATAGATTTATAAAGCAAATATTCTTAAATTTAGAAATTTGCTTGGCACCATTTCTAACCAGATCAGTTATTTTCATTATTGTGGCTGATGGCTGTGAGTTAGAATCCTCTTAATGTCAGAAAACAACAGGGAAAAGAGCTTCAGAAATCATGTCCTCCCAGCATGAGTGCTGTGTTTTTAAATTGTTGAATATAGGGTGAACTTAAAAGGAGATACCATTTCCATTGTTCCTGAGACAAGAATCACTGGTGGCTGCCTTTGAGCATAGTCCCCTTGCACAGAGCATGCAAAGTAGCTGAAAGTGTCTCGACACGACCTCAGTCAGCCTCTGAACAGACTAAGCAGGATGTGTGAGAAGCAGGCACTGGGTGTGTCTGGCCTATAAGAAATTCATAAGGCTGTATTTGGCTTGCAACTCTCTTTAAGCCCACTATAAGAAATCATCATATCTTGTTTGGCAAGCCCCTCATCATGCAGCAATTATGTCCCTTTTAGGATCACACGGACATAAAGCACAATCAAATTCTCGTTACAGCAAGTGGTAAAACTCCTGTTGAACTCAGCAGGAGTTGAGGCAGTGGATGCTAGCATCCTCCAGGCCAGGCTGAGAAGGAAGAGGGAGTCTTCTCCAGCTGGAACTGCAGCTTGGTAGAACTGAAAGTGCAGGTTGGTGAGATATTTTCATTACAGCAAGACAACTATTTCCATATGTTGTGGAGCAACTTAAATAGCCTTCCTTTCCTTGAAACTTCTCCTCTCAAACAAATCCTTTCATTATCAAATATGCATGAAAGTGATGGAACACTTAAACCGTGGTAAGTTGGAAACTCATCTCTACCATTAAAACACTGGCACTTCTCATTCTCTGAAAGGTACATTGTGTTGTGAATTCAGCTTCTTCTCTTTCAACTTTTGCATTTAATTAATCTTTGTCTGAAGGGCATGTTCTTGTTACTCACAAGCATGCCTCGGTGGTGCTAATGTTCAGCTGAGTGACCTCAAGTTGGTTAACAATTATCACCCTATAGTTTTCCAGCCAATTATCTCCAGAGGTACTAGAAAGGATTATTTATTATCCCTGTCTCACTTGGTTAAAAAAAAAAAAGTATCCCTGAAAATTAATTTAGTTTCCTTAGGGAAGATTATAAATCTACAATGCAACATTATGAAAAGGTTGTGAATTTTAGACATGTTTTTAATCTTTTTGATGTTCATACAGTCTCTCTAGTGCAACAAACAATGGTATAGTTGCAAAGTGTTTTGGGTTGAGTTGGTTTCTTTGCCGTATGAAATGAAGTGATAGTGGGGACTGAATGTGTTTTGGATGAATTAATTTTATTATAACTAAACATCATGGTGAGCTATAGGGGTAAATAAATCACAGTTTATGACTAGTGAGTATTCATCTCAGTATTGCTGCAGCACTTGGAAAGCCACCTAAAACTAGGACTTCAGTGTGCTAAGTGCTAGACAAACAGTGACCAAAAGCCTAGTCCATGTCCCAGAAAACATGCACTTTAAATATGAGGTGAAAAGATAACTGTTTGGAGACCAGAAAATGTGAGACAAGAATAATGGAACTAGATGAACAGGATTAAGATGGCATGGGATGTCAGTGGGAGGTACAGGTCAGTAAGATAACTGCAGTAGGTGACCACATGTTTGTGCAAACCACAGTGAATTCACATCGGTATTAAAGGAAAAATACACCCTCAAATACTCAAAAATGAGATATGCCAGGCAACATTTGCATCACATGAAGAAGTTTGATTGCAGTTCTATGGGGGTAGCACAAATTGCCACTACATCTGGAAAAGAAAAGGTTAAAAAAAGCACTTCTAGTCCCAAGCCTGTGGGCCTAGCAAGCCTGGCTAGCACAGGCAACAGTCCAAAGAAGGACTGTCACATAGAAAGGAAGAAGGCTGAAAAAGGGAGAGCACTGTTGAGGTCTTCTGCTTCCCCTGCCCTGTAAGAAGATCCATCTTTAGAAGAAGGTTTTTAGTTCCCCTAAGGAGGGGACTTTGGGGAATATTGAATATCATACACTTTCTGTTAGGACAGCAAAAGACCAAGACAGATTTTTGCTGTGACTGCCCCAGAGTCCTTAAAGCTGAAATGTCTGGCCATGACTGTTAGGCATTTGACACTTTCACAGTATAAACCTGACTACAAAAGGCCCTCATTTCCCCATGTGCATTATGATATTTGTTCAATGTATTTCAAGAAATTAAATAGGACTTCTCCCTGCCCTGATACAAACTGAGGATCAGCTACAGGATTTGCATCTGCTAATTTTTTTGGTTTTCATTCTTGCACCTCTCTATTGGCCTTGATTCCTTGTCATTGATGCACTCTACACATTTTCTTTTTGTCCAGCTGCACAGCCTTGCTTAGTTGTAATGAAGGGTCTAAGGCAGAAAGTTAAATGAAGCCTGTATGTCACCCTTGTAGGCAGGATGTCCTTAGTTCTGTCATGGGGAGGCAGTAAATGAAGAGACTAACTTTGCTGCATGTCAATATGGTCTATGCAAGCCAGACATTTTTCTCTATTGTTCTATGAGAATATAATTTCTTTCTGGAGTGTTGTGAATACTTGCTCTCTCATATAGTTTTAACGGATCATTTCTCTAGCAACAGTAGACAATACTGCAGGGCACTTGACATTTATATCAAGGATGTAGGGCAAAATTCTGTTGTACTTTATAAACAGCTGTGACTATGCTATTAGAAACTAAGGTCCAGATAACACCAACAGCCAGAGTATTTTGTCCCATGACGGTTCATAGGGTATGATTCCTAGGAGCAAAAGTGACATCTGTAACGCTTATAAAATCTATGAGATGTGTTTATCTCCATCATAACGCTGTGTGTGCTTTGTTGGGCTTTAAATAACAATCTATGAGTATCAGCCATGAAAATATCTTCCCTTCAAAGCTCCAACAAAGAACAAAAGCCAATAGCTTTGGGGCCTAGGCCATTGAATTTTCCTGAGAATTTTTCCAGTTTGCCCTTCATATGTTTAACAGCTTATAAATTGGATTTGGTATGATTGTCGTGGAAACCAGATTCTCTTATATTTCAGTTCTTATCTCACCATCCTTGTCTCCTAGAAGAGCCTAAAGTAATACAATTAATAGTCTACTCCTGAAACCACTGATCTACACATCTGATTATTTTAGAAAGACAACGATACAAATGCTTTTGAATTTGTAGTCTTGTCCTTGAAAGAGTAGAAATACAATACTGGAATACAGAGGAATTCAGTTTTAAAGAGGGCTTGAATATTCCTGTGTTCTCTAAAATGCTTTCTCTCACCAACAGTGTAAGAGTGATATATTCAATATATGTGAAAGATGCGCTCTCTTGAAGTAGATCTTCACCTAGCATGCTTATAAAAGTAGCCATAGTAAAGGCTAATCATGGTTAACAGTGAATAGTGTGGGGGAAACAAACTAGAAATAAACTGCCAGGCAGTTTAATTCTTCATATAGCAGAACCCTCTTGAAGGGCCAATGCAAACATCCCCAGACTCCTAATTTATCTGGCTTCTCCTATTTTATTCACTTTCATGCTTCTTATAAATATCTGTAACATATCTGCCTAGCTGTATTAAGCCACTGAAGAAGGAAGACTTTGAAACAGAGAACTTAAAATGTTGAACAGGCCAGTGATCACAGGACTATGTAATTAGCCAAAATAAGTAATTCTCTTCTATGGCATTAAATATAAAATAACTCCCCAATGGTATTAAAAAAAATTAGAATACCAGCTAACAAAACAAGGCCCAGATATCTCCATATTCTGTCAGTTTTCATTTTTCTGTGCCCTCTTGTTCAGAACAAGCATCAGGAATGAAATCCTGCCAGAAAGGTCCCCTACACTGCCACAGCTTTGGACTGAGATGTGAAATGGAAACTCACATCATCTCAGGCAGTGTCTCTTACCAGCGCCACACTCACATAAATTACTTGGTCATTATGTCCACTTCTCATTCTACATGAACGCGGCTAGCTCACAGGCTCAGTGTTCTTGGTAGAGCTGCTGGTTGGTGTTGCACCAGTCATTCACCATTATCCTCAGTGACTCCTGCGGCATTAAAACCTCTGAACTTGTGCACTGGCCCCGTTTCCCAATGTCCATACTGCAGAGAAGCAGCCTGGATGGCCCAGCTGCTCCTCACCTCTCAGGATCTCCGTGGACAGTGAGCATTAGTGACCCAGGCAGCAAACTATAATTTGGAAAGGGGACATTAATTTCAAAATTTCTTATTTCTCTTCAGTTTCCTGAAAGTTCACATTAGGCTAGAGTCAGATGTTTAACAGTCCTTGCCAGGCCTGAATGCTCATATCTGCCTCTGTAAGAACAGACTTTAGCAACGCCACAGGATTTGTCATCTACCACCTTTGTATGTGACACAGCATCTTCATTTTCCCCTGGATCACCAAACAGGACAAGCAAACATTTACCTTCCTGTGCCTCTGCTCCAGTCCTCAGCCTAGTTCCTTTTTTAACAGGCTGTATGTCTTCCTGACAACAAAAGCACCGAGGACCAATGCCAGCTAAACTGGTGACCAAAAAATGTTGGTGAAAGTGGCAGAGTGGTTACAGTGCCTGTATTGGCATCACCATCATTCAGTGCTCTCCAGAACTGATTTCTGAGGTTGAGCCCAGGGAGAGCTATCTCTCTGGGGCTGATATGATGGTTATTAAATGAAGATGGTAACTTCTAAGGTTTTATCTTCTCTCCATCTCAAAGCAGAGAACAGAGTCCTGCTCAGCCCAGAGGGCGAGGAAAGCAAGGATCACTCCTCCTATTTGATTTCCTTAAAGCTGAATTTCTCATGGAGAGAGATTGAATCACGGGGCTGGAGCTTCAGCTGCAGCTTTTAAGTGAAAATGTATGTTATAAGCCTTTCATTTCTTTGAGAGCGCCTTGTTTTGTGCTTGCAAACTTAAGAGTTTATCCTTCTTAAGATAAGGAAATTTTTCAAGGGTCTTTTTTAATGAAAGATAGTGCTGGTTTAACCTCAGTCTTGCAGCTGATGATGATACAAGAGAAAAAAAAAATGTCCACTGACATTGTATATCAAAACATATCATATCCCACGATGGTGTTGGATTCCAAATACTCACAGAATCAATGGAAAATTATGTTTGACAGGAGTGGTGACCACAGACACCTTTTCTACCTCAGCAATCTCTCTAGTTGGCCAAAACGGTAACTGCATAATGCTGGCATGTTAATTGGTTCCATGGAGCAAGATGTCTTTTGTACCAATACTATTATTGAATTTATAGTGTGTCTGCTAAGATCAGTAATTCTTTCACCAAAGACAGAGATTTTGAAGTGACCGTAGTAGGGGGTTGGAGGGTATTCAGACACACATTAAAATGTCAAAATAATGTTTCCTACCTTTCCTTTCCAAAATATTTTATGAGTGCTAAATAATGAACACCAACAGCATGTAGTTTCATAAAGAATAGTAATTCTTCATTTTACACAAGGGAAGGAAATTAATCCTGGCCACAGAAAAAGCCAATGTCAGAATTAGAGCCTACAACTAGCAGTAGTAGCTTCTAAACCTGAGAGCAGCCCATTAGATTTTGCCTAATTGTCAGTCTAAATAGCCATTAATGACTTCTCCAACTCCCATTTGCTTACTGCAGCAGGATAAAAATCAGGATGTGAAAAGCATAAAAATGCCTGTGCTGGGACTCACAAAGTCTGAAAAAGAAGTTATTTCCAAAAGCTGTTTTTCTTCTTAGATGTGATGGTGACAGCTGCCCTCAGAAAAACACAGACAGACAGATGGATAGGGAATACTTTTTTTATGAGCTGAACCCAACATATATCTTAATAGTCTTAAGTCAGGTCTCCCATAGTAAAAGAAGAGAAACCGAACAGGTCAAGGTAATGAAATAAATTTCCCCAAGATCTTCCTCTTGAGGGACAGAGAGGGAAATATTGAAGGGATTTCTAAATCCCTCTGCTTAGTTGCTCGTAGAGGAGGCTCCTAGCCACATTAACTGGCTCTAAAGCATCCATTTGGGTATCCTTGGGGACATGGAGAAATGGTGCTGTGGGGCAGAGCCAGAACACTGTTCCAACCTCCCCTGCCCTGCCATCAGCTGCGGAAGTCATACAGGGCTGTGACCCCATGGAAACCAGGAGGCTAGGAGTGGGAGCATATACTTTCCCACAGAGACAAAGGAGTATCCAGTCACAGATCTCTTCACAACAGAGAGGATATCAAGGCCTCCTGCTGACTCTCTTAAAGGCTAATTAGACTGGAAACTCTTGGCAGGTCTTTACAGGAATTGTGCTGCAGGGACTGTTCAGTCATTTCAGTGCTTCTAATAAGGGGACTTGACATATAGTACCTGCAGAATTCTTTATGGCATTTTTCTGGATCCCTTTCTTTCCTCCCTGCTTGCATGCCAATGTCACTATTGCATGCAACATTTATTCTCCTTTTCAGACTTCTGCTGCACCTGAGCACAAAGGAAGACAGCTCTGTTTCCATACATCTGCTGTTTTGCAACTGTGCCATGGGCAAGTTTAGCTTGCTGCATTAAGGAGCATGGTTTAGTTCCTATGTGCTCACAGATGGGCAAGCAAATACAATGTGAGCTGAAACAAAATATCTTGACTCATTGCGCCAGGCAAGAGTTGCTGCCCCAGATTTTTAGGGTGACTGTATTCATCTGCAGGCTCCCAAAGCATTGCTGAAGTGACAGCCTGTTTCTTTAAGAACTGCTGCTACAGACTGTTACAATACAGTGATACCAGGAAACTGCTGCAACTCCCTGCATGTTTGATTTCTTGAACTATCAGTAGAAATGCTCCATCTGTGTCTTCCCATCTGTACTGCACATTTTGGCAAGACAACATGCCAAAACTGCTCCTTTCCTCTCTCTCTCTCCTCCCTTCTAGGCCCTTATCCCTCCTCTTCCTCTAGCTCTCCTCTTTCTTCAGAAACACTGGGGAGAAGACAATGTCCAATGCAGGGTTCCTGTTTCTGTCTCGTTTTACTTCTTATTACCCTGGAGGCAGAAGATAAAACTTGTCATCTTCCCACTCTGCCCTGCAAGGACTATGTGGGTTATAAAATGCAAAGGGTCTGGCTTTGGGTAAAACCTGTGATGGAGGCAGGATGACTCCAAAAGAGAAAGATTATGTTGTCTTTTAGCTGCAGGGATTCCCAGGGAAGAAAAAAAAAAGTTGCTATAGGAGGAAATGTGGGGCACAGGGCCAGAGGAAGAGGAGATGGGATGGAGCTGAGCCCAGGAAGTGAGAGGAAGCCCTGCAGGGTCAGTCTCCTGCCAGGGGAGTGGTGGTGTCAGCACTGCTGCCCATTGCCTGCCCCGGCACCCTTGGTCTCCTCAGGCATCCCGGCCCCATGTGCTCTCTCAGCAGCAGCAGTCTGAATTTGTGTGGCTGTGCCTCAGGCAGAGAAAAACCATGGACGCTTTGACGATCGCAAAGTCTGCTGCTGGAGGCAGCTGCTTACTTCGTCTGTGTGGCTAGCTGTCAAAATGAATTTTCCTAGTTTGAATACTTACAGATTCCCTTTGGGTTTTACTCTGATATAGTCTTCTGACTACTGCATGCTAGTAGGTATGTCTGCTAATCCTAAAGTTATCACTTTATCACAAGAGGGTTTGTCTGAATTATTTTGGCTCGACAGGGGCAGAGGAGGGGATAAGACTAAGTTTCCTAAAAATTTGTGAATGTTTTTCAAAAATACCAGAACCATGCCACATTTGTATTTTTCATTTTTTATACAACTCAGTCACCTGGCAGAGAGCATTAAAAAAAAATGTCACAGACATCAAATAATGAATGATCAAAGCAAAGCGATTACTAGCAACCCAGTGGCAGAAAACAATTACAATTCAGTAGGGTGGCTCAGATGAACTGTCACAAGCAAGGAGAGCAGTCACAGACAAAGCACTAAACCCTCAAAAATGGCCCAGCGGCACACACCAGGTAGTCTTGAAGGGAGTCTGACCTGTAAAAGCTTTTAAAGCTCCTTCCTCTCCTAGATTGCCATCCAATAAATCTTTTGAGAACATCCTTACATGTGAATGTGAGTAACTGTAATGGAAACTTTCATAGGCTTGTGCTCAAGTACTTTGCTGGATCCACTATGTAAATGTGAGCAAGATTTAGTGTTTTACAGAAGGTAGCTGCAAGCAGTAAAATGAGCAGGAAGCACAAATCCTTTTCCCTGGGATACCTGGAGCAAGCACGGTATTTAACTGATGGTTATAGTTTCTCATTCCTACTTCTCCCTCTATCCCTTCTTCTTCCTCTGCCAGCATGAAAAATTCGCACACTCACACACACAGAGAATCTCACAGTGTCCTGACCTGACCTCACCACTAGAAGCATTATGGGACAGCATTTAGCTATGAAAAAAACCCCACAAAGCTGTGTGAAAACAACCTTAGTGGGCTATTTGTTAAGAATTAACACAGCTTCCTCTCAGAAGAGCAAGTAACTGTGTTTAACACTGGTTGGGCACCAGCTTCTCTGATGGTGCACCTCAGTCCATGTCCCTGCGGGCAGCCTAGCTGCAGGGCACCTGCATCCCAGTTCAGAGGTGGGAGTAGCCACCATGTCATGGTGGATATTGCTCCCATGTGAAGGTGCTTGGGTTGTTTCTCCACTGGCTGGTTGCCCCTGGGGTTATTACTGAACAGCAACCTGTGTACCATAAGGTGTCATTTTCATGCATGAGTAAGTTTCAAGTCACTAGTCAGTCTTGTTACACCAGTGCATAACAGCCTGCTGCTGCTATATATAAGTTCCCCTCTCCCAGTTGCTCCCCAGCATGTTCACACCCCAGTTAAGATACTGGTGTCCAACAGTATTGCTTGGCTCAGCTTAAGATCTCTGGACCTAGCAATTTTTGAGGGTGGTACATGACTGTTTATCATCCTAAATCAGGAAAAAATTGTAAATGATGGTGTTTGCTTAGGGCTTGGCTGTGCATGTCCTTAGTATACTAAGTATTTCGGACATGATTCTCTTGCAAATGCCTGGCACATGTTCCTACAATGCTTCACAGCTGTGTTTTCACCACAGAACCCCCCCTTGCATAAAGTGCTCACTGGGCTTTTAAGGTAGCGCCCTTTGCTTCTGATCGTTATTGATTCCCTGAATGCAGGAGAATATGGATTCAATTAGCTGGTCATAGCACTATAGTTCAGGGCTTGTCAGCATTTCCAGTATATAAGTTTCTGTTTCCAAGGTTTATATAACATAACCGTAAAAATTCAGTCTGCATTAAAGTTTGCATTCAATGTCCTTTTACAGATGATTAGTTCGTAACATGCACTAATTATTTTCATTATTTTAGAACCACTGCTTACTGCAAACATATAGTGAGTTTCCAACATAAGTTTCTTAAAGATGGGCACTTCCACTCAAGGCAGTGCTAGGCAGCCATATCCACAAGAAATTCTTTTTCTGATTGGATGAAAAATTGCTTGCAGAGACTTCTGCAGGCACTGCGGACCGCCACTCTAGAGCAAAAAACTTACCCATTGCAAAGAATGGAAATAATCTAATAGCCCCTGAAATCAATGCCCCTTTAATGTAGGTCATGACCTACGCCAATGTTTTTGATCAAGGTCCTTACTGCTGTGCCTTTTCTCCAGAAATAGTCACTTTTTCAGGTTTCCTATTCATTCTTCAAAAGCAGTTGGGCTATGTGTTCTAACACAGTGCTCTAGCAAAATCTTTAAGCAGTGCTTACCCACATCCTTACCTTAGATTTAAAAATGGGGACGTTCCCCATCTAAGGAAAGGACTCCCATCTCCACACCTTCAGGCTGTTAGGGCACTGCAGCCTACGCTGATCTCACTGCTGGCTCTGCAGTGCCCCCATCGCTTGTCCCCCCAGATGTGTGTTTCTGCCCCCTTTGCACCCGCTCCAGTATCACTTTGAGGCCAGGTCTAGAGAAGGGTCAGGCCACTGACAACTGCAGTGGCTGATACAGAGGTGTCCTCCATGACAATAATACACACAGTCCAAAAAGCCAGCTCACCCAGCATACCCTCACATTTGCAAGCCAGCTTGGATGCCAGCTGTATCTTTCCAGCAAAAGCAAGGACTTCCTAGATAGAAGTGCCTCCTGAATTAGCGCTCCGCAGGAACTGCAAGATGCTGGTGCTCAGGGGGACAGTACCTTGCTTGGAACTCACTGGAGGCTGCAATCCAAAAACCTTTGGCTCTCAGCAAAGCAAGATGCTGCCAACCATCTGACTGGCGGTATCACAGCACTGTGAGAGCCAGACAGCCCCGGCTTACTTGCTCCAGCTGAGCTGGGAACTCAGCAGAGACACTGCTTCTCATCAAGGCAGGATGAAGCTCTTGTAAGAGATGCTGCTAGCTTTCCCCAGCTGTTACAGTCTCAGGTTGGAGCAGCCAGGATCCCCCATGTCCTGTGGTGGGCTCTTGTCCCCAGGAGAAGCAGCTGCTCTTATCTACAGCTCCTGTGGAGCTCAGTGGCAGCCTGGTGAGTCTGAAACCATAACCCCTGCCTTTTCTTTTCCTTCTGTTCTGGGTTTAATGATTCAATGTTTGATAATAAGGAGTTCCTACTATCTTCTAGAAAATTCCCAATCCTCTTAACTGGAGGTTTTTTGCTCCCCAAGCTCTAAACCTTCCTTATCTTACCCTGCCTTGCCATTACCAGAGCAATACTTCCATCCATATTCCCCTCATTCAGGGGCATTCCCTCTCTCTGTTCCTCCTCCTGTTCTCTGACAGACAGCTGAAACACACTCAGCATTCTCAGTGCACACCATTGAGCTGCCTAGCATGGAACGTGCAAGTTTAACATTCAGAACAGTTTAACCTGAGACCACTTCCCGTCACCCAGTTCTGCTCTGCCTGGCTGCATGTCTTCGCCACATCCCAACAGCAGGCCAAGCTGAGATGTGGGGGTGAGGTGTAGTCACCATTCCTTTTTCTGTGCTATGCCCTGTTTTGTTTCCACTGGAGGAAAACCCACTGAATGGGCAGGGTGAATTGCAGCTGGTCCTCTGAGCTGGGCAGCCTGGGGACAGGATGGGATCACACTGAAAGCATGTGCCCTTTAGGATAGATGCAGCCTGAGTATCCATTTTTAAGATGTCTAATTTTTTTTAACTTTTCCCTTTCTATGATCTAATACTGCTCTTCCAGCTGCAGCATGTCTTTTACTGTGAACATTGTTGAAATATACCAACTTCTAAAACACCTAAAATAGCACTAATATTTATAATATACTTGGTTATAAGAATGGCATATTAAAAAGTATTTACACCTCAAAAATTTTAATCTGGAGCAGACTTGATATTATCTAAATAATTTGTTTAAGAGAACATAAATATATTAATATATAAATAATTTTCTCCTCTTCCAGCGGTGATATAATATTTACAAAATCTTATCTTCACGAACAGAATTTGTATTTTAAGCTTGCAAATTAGAATTTGTACACTAAGGAGAGTCAAGCTAAAAAGGAATTAGGAATATGTGATCAGCAAAGGAATAAAAAAAATTGCCGAAATGTATCACCATTACTACGTTAATATATGGCAATCTTATGACAGCGAAATGTATAAGGACTTATTTGTCAACGCAGAACACTCTCTATGGAACATTGATTTAAATATAGCCACATCTTCCTCTCTTCAGTGAGTCGTAATGTAGTAATAGTATGACCTCTGATGTCCTCTACTTTCACAGTTGATGCAGGGAGCCAGCTAGAAAGATTAGAGAAAACGGTTGGGAAGTATAGTGGCACACTGCAGCCATTGCCTTGATATATGCAGTGGTATAGGACCAGTGCATTTCTGGAACTGGTCAGAATTGTTATTAACTTCATGCTAGGAATACGCATCCCTGTAGTCACTCAGCGATGGATTAAGGTGACATGCATTGCAGCAGCACAAATTGCACTGGTATCATTAAGGCTGTGATGCCATTTCTATGCCATGAATGGTAGCCTCTACATTCCTTTTCTTGTATGTGCATCTGTATAGGTACTAGCATAGTGACAATTATGTATTCAGATTGTCAAAATATGAGCAACAGTAATGGCTATAAAGGAGCTATAGTGCTGTGTCAATTAAATAATATGCATTTTAAAAGTGCTTAAGTCCGAAGCCACATAATAGCTTGCAATCATTCAGAAGGGCTTTAATAACATCTTACTTAGATCAATCCATGTCCTCAGCCCACCGTGGGGTGAAGGTCTTTTTTGCAGTCTTCCTGGCTGGATGTGCACCATACTTGGTTACTGCAGGTTGGCAAGAACTGGATGATTTTCTTCTCCAGGACTTCCCCTAATGCTCTTTCCCAATCGAATTGTAGGCTCATCCCCTCTTAATGATACTGTGACCTTCACTGGTATTTATTACTTACAACACATTTTTAAAAAGTGGCCAGGTAAATTTAAAGAGGCTTTTAATCCTGCCACAGCTGCAATGTATTACCTGTAGGTTAGATAATTTATTTATTAGGATTTGTGTGCTTGTAAGTAATCTGCCACTAGGCCATCCTTTCAGCTCACCCCAGGCCTGCAGGGAGAGGTCAGAGCCTCCATCTTAACAGCTTCTCTTTGCCTCCACGTGTCCGGCCATATGGGCTGCACTGCTCCTGTTCAAGCTCTCTGAGCCCGCATGGGTTGCTGAAAGTAGCTTAAGCCTTTTGTCTAGGATGACACCTAAAGATTTTTCTGAGACTATGCATGTGAACGCAAGAGAAAACATGCATACAGCTGCTGGGGCTGGGCCTGGATCCAAGATGGCAGCGCTGCAGGCCAGGGCCTGGGAGTGGGAAAGCAGTGGTGCAGTGAGTAAAATCCTCAGGAGGCCTTACCAGCCTCACCCTGGAGGCCATCCCTGTCCCTGACAGTGGGACCCTCGTGCTGGCCTTGGGCCACACCACCCCCTCGGTCACTGGATTTTGTAAAGATCGTGTAAAAAAGGCCTGTAAAACTACCAGTGTTTCCCCACTGCTGCAGAGGGGAGCCATGCAGCATGGCAGCTGCGCACCCACCCGCACTGCTCGGCCCCAGCACCCTCTGGGGCATGAGGACACGCTCTCCAGGCCAGCAGCTCCTTTGGCTGCTTAATAAAGTAACCACAGAGCCTCTGGGGGGCTTTTTGTTCTTTTTTCTGCTACATTTTATTGAGGTGATAATGGTGAGGTGTCACGCTTTTCCGAATGCTCAGAAAGAGCTCCTTCCTGAATCTTCTGTCTAGTCAGCTTGTCACTCCAGGGCGTTATGTTACAGGGAAGGTGAGAAGAGGCAGCAGCAGCTGTCACAGGCAGCTGATGGTGTTTTATGGGGTCAGTGTTTTCTAGCTCCAGCAAAAGAACCTAGAGTGACTGAGTTTGGGCTCCTCCTCTGGCTTGCTCTCCTCAGGCAGGGTGAAGGCAGCAGCTCTGTTAGTGCTTTTGCCATGCCAGGCTGGCTGCTCTTCTCAGGCCTCCCAGACAGCACATCTCTCTCCGACTGCAAATATTGACTAACCAGCCCGCAGCAGGGGGAGAACTGTGTTTTGTAGCATAAGGAGGCAAGCCAAGCTTAATTTTCCTTTCATGGATTACCTTTCTGTGGTGTTTCTTCTCTCCATGTTAGGCAGTATGTGCTACACAGCTAACTTTGGAGAAACTCCAGGGGAGGTTTGGCGTTGACGTCGCTCAGGCTGAGCCCAAACTGACCCACAAAATGCTGGAAAGGGGCTAATGGTAAATAGCATTTCTGATCACTGTTCACAAAGCCCATAGAAAAGCACCTTTGTTGTTTTTAGTTGAGTCCTTGCATTGCAGTGCGTTGCAGTGCATTGCAGCTAGCCACCATGCTACCCTCAAAACACTGAGGGCTGGAAAGTATGTGGACATCTGGAAGTGCAGCCCAACTTGTGAGATGCTCAATATCTGCAGCATTTTGTATAAGTGCTTCAGCATGGAGAGTGCTAGACCCATAAAAAAGCATGTTGGATTGCATCAAAAATGAATAGTGCAGGTTTTGAACTTTCTAGATTTGAAAGTTCATTGTGGACACAGGTCTGGTTCTCATAGTGCCAGGATACATGCCCCCAGCCTTGCATCTCTCCAGCACTGGGACTTCAACAACATTGTGCCTGATTTAGGGAATTACAGAGAATAAGGGTGAGTGCCAGATGAAGGACTATCTATTGACCACTTCCATTCCTTTTGTCTAACTCAACAGGAATATTTTCTTAATTTTCACTTATCCCCCCATTTTTTAATTTTTGTTTTCTACATCTATGGTTTGTTTACATGACATGTTTTTCTCCATTTTCAGCTGTTTATTACCTTCTACCTTCCCTTTCAAAAGATTTCCCAGCACTCTTTAAATTTGCTGTTGTGAAGTTTCATCTGGCAAATCCCACCCTCCATTTTGTTTCCCTAGAGGCACATTTATATGCTAAATGGGTTCATTTCTTCTACAGAAAATGAGAGTTCAGGCACAGAGGGATGTGAAAGGCATCTAGCACATGGCTCAGCTCTACGCTCTCTCCCACAGTGCAAATGCAGAAAGTGAAGTAGTCATCACGGGGCGTGCCATGGTGAGGGAGAGATACCACTGCGTGGCATGTCCTCACCTTCCTCGGATCCAAGTCGCAGCTGGAGGAAGACAGCTCGCTCAGCTTATGTACGCGAGCCTCCGCTAGCATCCCAACCAAGGACTGACAATGAGAGAACCAGGATTTTCCTTTACATGGCCCAGTTAGATGCCACCTAGATACAGTAGCATGGCAACAGACTGCTTGGTAGCAGTGCTAGAAATGAAGCACTAACCATTTCTCTTATGACGCTGTCTCCAAGGAGAAGTTCAATATAAGTCAGTCCCCTAACATCAGTTTGACATCAGCCTCTGTCTTTGCCACATTAATTCAATTTATTACCCATTTTGATCCACACTTTGCATTCTATTTAGGATGCCAGGGGACCTGTTCATCCCTAATGACTGAGGAAGCATTTGTGTTTTATAAGCTATTTGGGACATACCATAAGGAACTAAAAGTGTCTGGTTTATTTTCATTGTTAAATTTACCATGTACTCCATTCTGATGCTGTTGAAATTGATAGCAAAGTTGCCAGGGACCACTGCAACTGGAATGCTTTCTGAAAGGTAAGGAGCCCATCAAAGATGCATCTAACATGTTCTCTCCCTGAAAAGGCCTACTGGTCTCTTCATAAATAATGCATGGAGAATGTTATCGGGGGTGGGGAGGAAATTACAAAACGTTAGTTTGTTGTTCTGTCTTTTATCTCTAGCTAAACTTTGATCTCTAGAAAGTGTTTCTACTGTCATCTGTAAGAGTTTCCTTAGTCTTTACTCAGTAGCATATTAAGATTCATCTGACTAATTTCACTGGTTTTCTTTGATCTTTTTCCTTCAATGTGAATTACTCTAGCTGAAGAGTTTGTATTTGCTTAAGCAAAATTCATCTTCCTTGCTCTGTATATTCAGACGTTTGGGAGTTACCCTGTGCTGCATTTTTACCTACCTATCCTTTCTTATTCAGGTATATTGCTCCTTGTCTTTGCATATGCTCTTCTTTCCAGGTGGTCTTTGGCTGTCTCAAGTATTCAGATTGCTGTAAGTGATGGGTCTCTGGAGCACTTTCCAAGTCCTCACCCCACCTGCCCCTATGGATTACAAAGCCGTATAGGGCAGTTTCCCCACTGAGGTAGCTGTTGAAGTCCATGCTCTTTTTTTAAATGAGTTTATTCATTTGGGAATGAAGAGAGTGTTGTGGAATTGGGACTGTAGGATAGGGGATCAGTAGTGTCTGTTAGGGTGCAAAGAAAAGTAGATCAGGTTGTTGGCTTCTTGTGTACTTCTGCTTTTGAGTCTGTGTGGTTGCAATCCTTGTGATTATGTAGGTGGCTGGACCATGCACTTTGTCCAGCCCCATCCCAGGGAAAATGGACAAGCCATGGCAGGAGATGTGCCAGGGACACTGCCTCAGAATTGCAGCATAACACATATATGCTGGGCTGTGGAAGCAGCAGCATCCCTTTCAGCATACTTCCTCAGCCACCCAGCATATAGATGATTAGAGACAGACGTGCTCCCTACATCTTCCACCCACTCACTGCTCATTTGCTCCTGAAGGGAGCAAAGAAAACATATTTTCCTTGTCCCCATATAAATAGACCCCATTGCTGTCAAACCCCCAACCTTGAGCACCATGCACATATGCTTGTGTACACATACTCATACTCCACCTGCTTCTTTCCACACAAGATCCATGTTAACTGTCTGCAGAACAAAAAACATTTTAAGAAATCCTTAGAGATGAAACAAGGATTGGCTACAACGTTGTTTACTTGTTCACAGTTTCACAGTTGTGAAATCAAACTATGTGTTATGGTCCATGCTTCTTTTCATATAGGGGTGTACTGCCTGTCCTCAGGACAGGAAGATGCTTTTTCACAGGCCAGTCTAGATGGATCCTCACCATATGGTAGTTTCACATGTCATGTCTGCCAGGTGACACTTGACGTTTAGCTAGAATTGTCTATTAGAGTTGGAGATTATACTTCCGTCAAACTGTTGTTCATATTGTAGTAATGTGCTCCTCATGATTTGACATAGATCAGTGCAAATTAAGAGAGGAATGAGTCTGCAGGGTTCTGGGCCAATGTTCTGGAGACGAAGAAATTGCAGACTTTCCTTTCTGAACAAACCTCAGTGTCTTGGGACCTGTTAAGTGGTGTTCTGCCACGCAAATTATCTTAATTCAGCTCCAATTTTTGTCCATTATCATCAAACTCTTTGTAACAGATTGAGCTTGAACTGCAGAAGAATTAACCTAGTTAACCCAACTGATTTTTTGAGACACACATATCCAAGGTGTCTAGGCAGCTGGGAAGAGGGTTTCTCCTCTATTTGTGCCCCATCTAGTCTCCTGCTATAAAAGAGTCATTTGGGGTGCAAAGGGAATTGTGTATTATTCATTTAATGTGCCATTTCACCACCTCTAGCTAGCTACAACCTAGGCAGCTGCCCATGATACATACTGGTCAGGGCTGCCTGATGCTGATCCTGAAAGGTGTCATGCTGTGCCCTGCAACACTGTGGGTTAGCTTCACACATTGTGACAGTTTTTGTGTGCTGATTGATTGGCTCTATAAATCTTCACATGATGACCTGCTTTGTTCCTCTTCTTTCCCTTTTCTAGCCCAGGACATCTCTGACCATACTGGATTCCAGCCTGAGTGAGAAGGGTTTTCTCTCCCAAAAATGATGTCTGGGACAGACATATCTCAGACAGGTGCTGTGTATGAGAGCACAACAGCTCTCACCCACAGGGTTATTCTGAGCTCAGCAAATCAATGCTGCCTCTGCTGAGAAGCAGGAAGAAAGTCTCCACCGGTAGAGGACGGGTGATGCACTCACTAACCTGTCAGATCACATCATCTCATGAATGCATCATGCAAGGCAGCCCCTCTGAAAAAGCAGTTTACCTCTCTGCTTCACCATCATGCTGCTGCTGAGATGGTAATTTAGCGTATCAGTACCTGCGTTCTTTCCCTCTCTGAGGTATGGTTCCTTTAGGCCAGATGTGGCTAACTGTTGGTTGGTGTCATTTCACAATTTACCGCATACTTGACAGACATTTAACTTTGTTACTTTGTGCTGTGTCTTTTCACTTGATGCAGTTTACAATGAAACTGCAACTCTATTGTTTTTTTCCACTAGCAGGCAGACACCACAATCCAGGACATAGACTGCTGTAGGACAAATGTTGAGAGAAATGATAATTCTTTTTGCCTTAACTCCCTGCATGTGTGGTGGGAACCACAAGTAGAAAACACCAGCCCTCTCTGCCTCAAATTTGCCTTCTCATTTTCATATATCTCCTATTGGTTGTCACATGCACCCTTTTCTTCCCGCTTTTCTTCTGGAGATTGAGACCTCAGAAGATTAGTACTTTTTCACAGATCTATAGGTATTGACAGCTATTCTATTCCGTTGAATGCAAAGGATGTGTGCATCCGAAATCTTGTATTTACACTAAAGCTTCTCATTCATTTTCATAACACTGGCCAGGTAAATCCACTGGGGACAACCAGAAAAATGGAAGCTGTCCTCAGGCTTCCTGAGTGGCTCCCAGGGTATGAAAAGCATGCTCCCTCGTATTTATAGGATGTCATTAATATCTAGGAGTGAAATACAAAAATAACCCAAGGAGAAATAACAGGGAAGAAATCACTTTATGCAAATGTAGTCAGAAAGTCCTTAGAGCTAATGGCTTGAGCTGTCTGGGAATGCTTCAACAGTCATGGAGGCTTTCTGCCTGCTTCTTAGTAGGAACAACGTTGATTCATTTGGCATAGTAAAGCCCTATGGCTGGCGAACAGGTAAAAAATTGACGCTAGCACTGGAAAATAATTTCTGGCTAGGCACGCTGACTGTGCAATAAACAACATGATGTGGCACAGCTTAACATACTTAAAAAAAGGGGCATGGGCTCAAGCGCTCTGCGGCGTATCATTCTAGACGTAATCATGACACATTATAAGAACTATGTGATTTAATATCTTTTTCCCCTGTTTGGTAGTGCACGTTTGGCTCCACGATTCACATGCGCCTGAGACAGATGGAGGGAAACCATCCATTGTAATCTGCTGTGCTGCAGGAGCAGGGAAAAGAGCAAACCTGCAAGGGCAGGAGCTGGGGCATGGGGTATCCCTGAGGGGCTGCTTGGTCTTGCAGGGGCTGGGTGACATGTGCTGACCCAGGGCCTGGGGAGCTGGTTGTTTAGCAGGGAGGCTCGTGGCTCCAGTCCTGGATTTACCTGTGACTGTTAGTGCTGAACTCAGGAGCTGTAAATCCTGCCCTGTGTGGCAGAGAGACTCCCTCCGCGAGTCAGGCCATCTGGAATAATTCACTAACTGATGCTCCTCGCATGTAGCTGTCAAAAGACATCGTAAATCAGTGGCAGGGGAATTGGTGAGGACCTTCCTTCTGCCTCCCTCCCCTCCAAACCTCACCTGACTGCCAGTTTGTTAGGACACTGATAGCCCACGCACTGCATCTTTTAATTTAATCTGTCTACAGGGCTTGAGAGGCAGGGCCAGGTTGACTGTTGTGTTTCCAAACATTGTCATGCTGAGTTGGCCATTTCTGACTTGGCAGCACAGAGCTGCTTTCAAAGTCACAAAAATAGGAAAAGCCAGGCTCAAATCAATTTGCAGTGCAAAGCAGAGAGTCTATCTCGAGCGGCTACCTACTGATGGGCCAAGGAGGTCTGCTGTCCCGGGGGGTCTATGGGTTTCACAGCACCAGTAAAGTGGCAAACTTACACTTCTGCCAGAGTAGAGCAGAGTGAAATATGCACATCAAGCCTGGGGATGGAGTACGCCTGCAGCCCCCTGCGTGCTTGGCAGCCCTGAGGGCCAGTGTCAATCAACATAAATTAAAGCAGCCTCCAACTCTGCATTGAGACAAACCAGCTCTGGGCTTAGGACTGGACAAGCGAGAGTGGAAAGCCAGCAGGATACTCCTCCCTTACTCATTTCATGTTCTGTGCCAAGCACTGCTGTGCTGAAACCACAGCTGGGAAGCTATCTTGTTTCCTTCATTTCTGTCATGCTGCTAGTCAGTTCAGGACCAATGTTACTCACCTCAGAGAAGAGTAATGGGACGTAGCAAAACAAAAAAAACACCACACAAAACAAAGTTATATGTTATTGTCAGTGGTTTAGGCTTTTAAAAAACAGTGTTCCAGTCTATAGACAACCCTTTCAAAGTACTTAAAATGTTCCATTATCAAAATACCTACACATAGCTTTTTAAAATCATAACAAAAGAGTTTCAATGCAGGGGAGAAAAACAAAAAATACAGTGAGCTTCTCATATGTTGGGCATAAAGCAGAAGCATTTACTTTTAACTGCCAGTATAGTCAATATGAAGGGAAACAGCAACTTCATTGCATCAATTCTTTGCTTTTTTTATGTGTGAAGAGCATACCCACATACAAGGGAACAGGCACATGTGCATAATTTGCAAGATTGCAAGATTTGCATTTGATGCATCGTTCATACAAAGCATTTTAAAACTCTGCAGACCTTAACAGGTCAGCATAATTAGTCTACTCTTCAACAGAAGTGAGATTCCAAGGCAGAAACGTAAACTAGCAGCTATCCTCAGCCAAATTGAACAAATGACAAGGATTAGGGAATCTCACCAGACATATTGCTCCTGTAACTGTAGCCAAGGCAGCCAGCCTTTCCATGCTGCTTCATCTGTACTAGAAGTACATTACCTACCCTCTTAATAATGCAGCTGGAAACCTCTGTATGAAGCAGGAAAGACAGTAATACAACATAAGACCACCTCAGAGACAGAAATTGTACCTCAAGTAGCACTGACTGTAATTTGTCCTCTGTTGATGTTTGCTTTGGCATAATGCTTCCACCAGACTGTGTGTTGTACCTGCATTAGAGTGGTGGGTTGACCTTAGCTGGACACCACGTGCCCACCAAAGCCGCTCTATCACTCCTGTCTGCAGCTGAACAGGGGAGGGAAAATAGAACGAAAAGCTCATGGATCGAGATAAGGACAGGGAGATAGCTCACCAATTACTGTCACAGGCAAAACAGACTTGACCTGGGGATATTAATTTAATTTATTGCAAATCAAATCAGAATAGGATAATGAGAAATAAAACCAAATCTTAAAACACCTTCCCCACCCTGCTCCCTTCTTCCTAGGCTCAACTTCATTCTTGATTTAATCTACCTCCTCACCCCCAGCAGCAAAGGAGGATGGGGAATGGGAGTTGTGGACAGCTCATCACACATTGTCTCTGCTGCTCGTTCCTCCTCACACTCTTCCCCTGCTCCAGTGTGGGGTCCTTCCCACAGGAGGGAGTCCTCCATGAACTTCTCCAACGTGAATCCTTCCCACGAGCTACAGTTCTTCACAAATTGCTCCAGCCTGGGTCTCTTCCACAAGGTGCCGTCCTTCAGGAACAGGCTGCTCCAGCGTGGGTCCCCCACAGGGTCACAAGTCCTGCCAGCAAACCTGCTTCAGCCTGGGCTCCTCTCTCTCCGTGGGTCCACAGGTCCTGATCCAGTGCGGACTCTTCATGGAGTCACAGCTCCTTCAGGCATGCACCTGCTCTGGTGTGGGGTCCTCCCCGGGCTGCAGGTGGAGATCTGCTCCACCATGGAGCTCCATGGCTGCAGAGGGACAGCCTGCCTTACCATGGTCTTCTCCACAGACTGCAGGGGAATCTTTGCTCCAGTTCCTGGACCACCTCCTCCCCCTTCTTCTTCTCTGACCTTGGTGTCTGCAGAGTTGTTGCTCTTACATATTCTCACTCCTCTCCCTGACTAATGTTGCACAGCAGTTTTTTCCGCTTCTTAAATATGTTGTCACAGAGGTGTTACCACCATTGCTGATGAGCTCAGCCTTGGCCAGTGGTGGGTCCATTTTGGAGCTGGCTGGCATTGGCTCTGTTGGACGTGGGGGAAGCTTCTAGCATCTTCTCACAGAGGCCACCCTTGTAGCCCCCCTGCTACCAAAATCTTGCCACACAAACCCAATACAATTAGCTACTTACATAAATGTTGGCATAATGTGTGGAGGAACAAGGAGCACTGAGCACCCCAATCCCACCAACACTCACAGATAAAGGAAAGAAAGAAAGAATTTTGCTGTAGAATCTTGGAGGTGAATTTCTACCCAGCAAAAGTGAGGGTAGAACAGTATTTGGGCTGCAGCCATGTAAAATCATTCATAAATCAGAAGATAGTGGCATTTCCAGGGTGTAATTTTATCTGAATAACCTGAATAACCTTTTGAGCATACTTTTTCTTTCCACTGGTTTTAAAGGAAATTTAAGTCCTTCTTACGTGCCTAAAGTTAGGTGGGGTAAGTCCAGATTCTGGGTTCTGGTCCTTAAGGAGCTCCATGTGATCAGATCTTCAGAGCAGATCTTCACTTCAGAGTAAGTCAACACAAATATGAATTTCCACTTTGGTGGTTTAGAGCCTCACTGGGGCAAACTCCTCCTCAAAATTCTTTAAATATACTTCCTTGTCGCTTGTAAGAAGCTGCACCAGTTGTAGTCCGTCTTTGCCCTCTTTAGGAGAAGTCAGCAGCTGTGGCGTCATGTGATGTGATGTAACGGATAGGATGGGACAGATATCTTCACCAACATCAGCCAAGTCTTGATTTCTAATACTGAAAGTAGCATTGGTCTTGTAAGAAAGGGCACAGTATATAAAGACTTCTGGTGGGAGAAACGACGCATCTTTGCTGCTCTGTAGCTCACAGCATTGTTCTTGTGAAGCAGCACTGACCGTAGGCCAGATAGTTCCCACACTCTGTTCCTCACAGGCAGGTTCTGCCTCTCTCTCACTGTTTTCCAGCCCATTCTGGATGCTGTGCAGCACTAGAAAAGATTCCACCAAATCACATGCCTCCTTTAGAAGGAAAATCATGGAGATATTATTGAGTTTCGTGCATCTTAGGCTATGTCTTATCAATCTGTAAGGCATGAGGAAGAGAAGCAGGCAACAGAGGGACCTTTGAGATTTCATTAAAGTACAAATGCTGAGCTGCCCTCCATAACTGTATTTTGTTCCTTGCTGATATATATAGAGGCTGGATGTGGAAGGTACAGTGCTTTTAAACTATCCCAAGCTTACAGATGTATAACAAACTGATAAGAATGTTAAAAAAAGTTTAATGTAGGAGACGTAAATAAGGGCATCCACATGTAAGACAAAGGCAACATCCTCAGCAATTCCTCCTTGTATAAAAAGTCATTCCATAAATAGCAAACACGATTGAGCCTGCTTTCAGGTATGTCATCCTATTACATTGATCCCACTTCCTCTCATAACTTTTATATTATTTCTTACTACAATACCCTCACAGCAAACTATATCACATTTTTCACCTAACTTTGCCGAGGGCCAGAAGCAGCCAGCCTTGGCACACACAGTCATAGTGCTGGATCCATCAGCAAATGCTGCCTGACTGATGGGCTGCCACTCTCACTGCTGGGCAGACCCCACTGCCAGATAATCACTGAAACCTCCCAGTCCCTTTCCCAGGCAGTATTTTCACAGGAAATCAGACCCAGTTCCAAACCACGTATTACAAAGCTAAGGATGGAGGATGGATGACAGTAAGATTGTGGATTTTGCCCAGTGTTTGTCAATTTTAATTTTGTCCAAACGAAGGAATTCACTTTTCACAGTTCTGTTTTCCCTTTTTCCTCCTTTCTGAGAAGCAGAAGAAAACTGCTTTGTGGAAGGTAGTACCACATTCTGCTGCCTTGGAAGGGCTTTTGTACTTTTGCTGTATTAGAAAAATATTTAGGAACTCTTCTGCCATGTACTTCATGCAGTGTTATGAATTTTAACAGGATGGAAAAACAAGTTGCTTTGCAAAAGCTCCAACCTACAAATAAAGGGACAGGTCCTCAGCTGTTACAGACTACATGTGCCCCATTAACTTCAAGAGGCAACACCAAATGAGACCTGTGGAGAGCTTGACTCAAAAATTTCAGTGCAAATCACAACAGTCACAAGTTAATGCCTACCTTAGCAGTGTGTCTTAGGCACTAATCCCATGTCAGAGAGGCAGCCAAGTGCTATCTTGATAATACTGTGTAGGCAGTCCAGAATGTAATTTTATTGTTTCACACATAAACAAGGCTTTAAACAACTTAATTCTTCACCAATCTGTTTGACTTCATTGTAAAGGATGGCCTATAGCTAGACCAGCTTGACCGTGATTCCACCAGCTCTTAGAGGTCAAGCAGGTGAGGTGCAAGGGGAGCAGAAGGATGCAGGAGCAAAGGAAGAGGCCCAGACATAGTAGAAGGGATGTTATCAGTTTACTGTGTGGCCTGACTGCTTTGGACTCTTCAACTCAGTAACCCAACTCTGTTCTTGAGGAAAGGCTATTTTCATGAAAAATATAAAACTTTTTTAATGACAATCCTCAGTCCCTGAGTCCCAGAGTCAGTTTTAAAAAGCATGTTTCTTGGAGTTGACTTACCACTAAAGATTTAATAACTGGTGGAAGTTTCAGAACCATGCAGAAATCAAGACTTTCCATCTCTGCTGCACCATGTAACATGCCTTTCTAGAGAATGTGTGTCATCTTTTCCCACAAAGATGTCTGCAATTGATTTGCAAGTGGTCACTTAGCAGAATGGAGCCCTGATCTTGAAAATGCAGTACAACACAAATAAAGTATAATAAATGACAGGCTTCCTCATTCTTCCTAAAACATGCAGGTATAATCTAGTCTTCTAAAAATTTGGACCAGATTGTCAGCTGGAACACTCTATATTGTCTCTATCCAGCCCTTTAAATGCATATTTAAGAAGGAAAGAAAGATAATCCTGTGATTAGTCCCAAGAAATGGGTTCAAGGGGAATCTCAGGCCAGTGGCAGAGTTGGAGATTGGCTTACTCAGTAACTGTCAGTTAATACGGTTTAACCTGTCAGTGCCTCCATTCTCCATCAATGAAGGGCAAACAAGAATTCACATCTCGTCTGTCTTCAAGTTTTCGCATTTTTTAAGGGCTTTGGGACTGCTAGATGGAGACTGTATATTGCACAGTCTGTACAGCCCTTATTGTGGTTTACTTAAAGTTTAAATAGTCCCTTTGGTGAGCACATCTACAGAGATGCCACCTGTCAAAGGTATGGAAAGCAGTGGTTATTCCAGAGACATTAGGAGGAAACACATAGCAAATGCTCCTCAAAGTAAAATATTAGAGCTATACAGAATCAAAATAATGACTTTCTGTGGATGGATCCTCAGTAGTTCTACGCTCATTTTAAAATGTCAAACTTTTATTTTTCCACTGATTAACTTACATTTTTTTCCACTGTTCCTGGACAAAGACAGTGAGGTTTACATTTTCAAAAGTCTTCAAGGAAAATTGCTCTGGGCAACTCCCAGTAACATCAAGGAGAATTGCAAAGCTAAAACCTGAACACTGGAAAGTCCTGAAAACCTAGCTTAGTTATATGCCATAAAAATAAGGGCTTTAATGAAAGCCTTGTTAAATGCAGTAGCATGAACATAGAACTAAAAAATATGAGCTATAGGGAAACTAAAGGGAGACAGTGTCTGTCATTTTGTAGGCAGAGTGTTTTCATAGCTAAACCTGCTTGTGCATGCTGGATGATAAATACCTCATGCTTTCAAGGAGGCCTTAAAAAAAAAGGCTCTTTGAGAGATACCTACCAACTCTGTTGTCATGGCAGCTGCAAGCATCAGTGATAACCAAGAGTTTCTAGGTTGGAATGTGCATGTAACCCAATTAACGAGTCCCACAACACAGTCCACATTAGTGCTAGATGAGGTCACCTAGTGGCCCAGTCTCAAAACTTGGAATTCATTCAGAGAAGATCTGGATCCAAGCAAGGTCTGTTTCTGATACACCATATTCCCACATCTTAATGACACTCAATTCTTGAAGATGCATAATACCTTTCAGAAAAAAATTTTACCTGAAGCTTGCAGGCTGCCTGTGTATTCAGCTGCTGCAGTCTGCACTTACTTACAAGTTAGGAAACTGATGCATGGAGAAATCACAAAGCTGGCCACAGGGAACTTAAGATCACATGCTGGGAATCAAGAATATATACTGTTCTTTTGCTGTCCCTCAGCTGTGTGAATGTTGTTTTCATTACTCGAGCATCAGCTCTTCTGAAAAAATGTCATTGACAGATTCTTGTTTCCTTTCACTTCAAATCTGGGACATGCCCATCCTTTTTAATGCCTCTCTGGAAGCAGAGGAGACCAGGACAAAACACAGAGGGGCAAAAGTTAAAATTTTTCCTACTGCTTAGCCTCAGATTCACCACTGTGAGGGAATTTCCTACCAGTCATTGGTGTCTAGTGCTGTCTTGCCCTATGTCATTGAAGGAAAAGGTACCTGTGGCTATCTGCTTGCTAATGCTTACTTCCTACCAAAACCCTGCAGAGCACCAGGTAGCATCTCCAGGAGCAATGGTGGTTCTGGAGAAAAGGCATTGCCATTCTGCCCCAGGACACTTCCCTGTTACCTTGTCTCTGTATCCGCCCTGCCTGTTCAGAAAATAGAGATGATAATTTCCTTTTCCTCCCTTGCTGTGTGTTCCCTGTCCTTGGCTTGGCAGCTCCTTCAAGCAGAAGCTGTCTGCAATGACATGTATGCAACGTTTACCACAATCAGGCCATTTTTCAGTTGAGGCATCTCCTAGATATGATAATGATATAACACTGGTAATAAATAATTGCATGAAGCTGGTAACTCCCAGTTCCATGTGATTCAGTCTTCATTTCCCTTGAAACCTAAGTAAAGGAGAGAATTTCTGCCAGAGGGAAAATGAGCTCTGATTCTGGCTTTAGGGTTCTTAGTACCCCATATGTGTAACTTCCCTTTCTGTTTAAGTGACTTTGCTTTTTTGTTGTTCCCCAGGTCTGTCACTTCTGTACACATTTTCAGACCCAAGGAAGTAATTTATTCTTCTTTCAGACACTGCTTTAAAGTAAATGAATAGTAATATGCCACTGTATATTAGCTCTCCTTTTGTTTAGGGCATCTGGGAATAAATGTTCGGATTGCTTGAGTGAGGGAGGAGAGTTCCTACTCACAGGCAACTTTCCATAAATCTCAAACATCTTGAAATATATGCCACTGAAATATATTGAAACATTCAATATATCTAAATACAATTTTCACCTCTTGTAATGGAGATTTCTGTGAATGAACTGATCATCTGAACTACTAGACTAGAGGGAGAAACATGCTTATTTCACATATTTTATTATTCCATTACTTTCATTTCAGAGTTTTGTGGTGAAATGTGGTGGAGAAATCTGTTTTTTTGCAAGCAATGGAATCTAATTCGTGATTTATCCAGCCTAAACCAGCCAGTTTTGCTTTTCCTGAGTCTGTCTTTAAGGGACACTAAACAATTACTGCTCATCTTTATTCCAGAATACTATAATTGATATTAAAGCCTGTCACTGGAATATTACACTAACTATAAAGCAGCACACATGAAGCTACACTGGTATAGTCCTCCTATCATTAATACTGGATCTATGCACTTTTGGATTTTCCAGGACTCCAAATTGGATCCAGATCAGGCTTGGGTATACAGTTCAATCTTTTTCACATTAACTATAGTGCAAAGAGCTGATGCATATATGCTTGTTTTATGCTAGCTGTAAGAACAGAGATGATATCTGGTTTCTTATAAAGACTGCCACTGCAATATTAACCCATAAAACTAACCTTCTGAGAAAATCTGAACCAGGAGGGAGACTTTTATCTGGACCAGTGCTTTGTACTCTATGGCTGCATCATTTTTGATTTTGCAGCAGAAGCCCTAGAGCTGGAGTTGTTGAATCGTCCAACCTCAGCCCAAATAACTTCTTAAATTCACTCGCAGGTTTGATAGTATATATCTTTCCCTGTATGATCTCACTAAGGATGGGAAATACATCTAGAATAAAAGTACATAATATATGCAGAAATATGAAGTCATGCCAGCACTTTTTGGAAATGGATCCAAGATTCCATTTTGGTTAAGATGAGAGGCAGAAACTTCAGTCGTTCAGCATTGCCTTAAGGCAGAGTTTAAGGAGGAAAATAAAGAAGATGCTGTGTGATTGCTAAAATGCACAGGCGGGCAATGATGATTTCAGTTCCTCAAATAGCTACACTGTAGAATAGGACAGGATAAAGATAGAGTGCTCTCAGATCCCCTGATGAAAGGTATTATCAGTGGGCTCAGTATTTTAATTGCTTTTATACTGTTGATTTCAAACCTGAAACCGCTGAAGCCACATCATTTGATGTGGCAGAAATCACCTGTAAAGGAGAGGGCAATAGAAAGAATATTCTTCACATTTGCTGTCATTTTCAATCCCTGTTCTTTAATACCCTTACTTCCCGCTGCCATTCTCTTCCTGGCCCCTCATTCCATGAAGAAAACTAAAAAAAAAAAAAAAATTCATTTAAAACTTTGCAGAGAATGTGAGTGGAACAGATTCAAGGCAAAATAAATAACCCAGCTGGGCCCACTTTTTTCTTACCACTAAATTATACTGCACATGAACCATTCAAACAATTCGAGAAACATTTTTTTCCTAATAAGTGTTTTCATGTTAAATTCACTGTGGTGAATAATGTAAGATTTCAACAGGCTGCAGTGCTCTTCTGGAGAAGAACAGCTGGTACATTTTATGCAGGTAACAGACCTAAAGTGCTCTTTCCAAGGAGAAAGGATAGATATTTCTGGAAGATTTTTTGAATGTTTTCATTGGGTAGCTTTTCTGTTTTACCAGTGAAAGCTGGGAAGACCTGGGCCAGCAGAATCCAGGGCTGATTTTGTAAACTGGGCATCTTCTGCTTCCCCAGCCTTCCCCCAGATTAGGTAAACCAAGTGAATTTTAATTCTGTGCTAGATAATGCATTAAACACTGACCACCCCCACTCCCCCAGATGCTGCTTGCTAAAAATTACTTATACTAGTAGGATTAAACTTTAAATATCTCCCATGAAGACCCTGTTTAATCATCCAACAGTACTTTGTTCAGCTGCCTGAATTTCCTTACTCTTACAGCTTTCTCTTTGTTACTTAACCTGCATTTTCCAGGAGCAGCTTCAACCTATTGTGTCGCACTTTGCCTTTGATATCTAATGAGAATAATAGGTTTCCAGCATGCAAGGAAGACAAGCCTGGTGTTGAGCTGGCCTGAGGGCTGCCCTTGAGAGTACAGACACAGCTATTATCTTTCCTGTGAAGACATTACTGTTCCATAGCTCCGGGAAACATGCAGTAAAATGTTCAATTAAAGTGGATTACATGTTCTTAGCCGGTCAACTGTAATACCTAGGCTTGAAAATGTATTAGGGGATCCAAGAAAGAATTTTTCTTGGATGTTGTTTCTTTACTAACTGTTTCTTGCTGTTTCTTTACTAACGTCAGAGTGCTGCCCTTTATGCTTGTGGATGCATTTTGCTTTCATATTCCTTTGCAAATTTTCCTGGGACAAATCCAGTTTTACCGAATGGTCGCTTTTACTACAATCATTATATCCTGCACAAAACCTGGTCTGAATACCTTTGCATTGCAACAGCGTAAGCTGAGCCGGTGGTTTATATACTTCCATATTCCTTCATTGCTTTTTATTTTTTATTATGTAATCCAGTTCTTTCATTGCTTGCCAGTACTGCCCCGGCAAATATCTAGGCCTCAAAACCTTTCAAGAGTGAATTATCTCAATTTCCTTTGTTCTCATCCAAGATTGGTTCCGTTCTGACGTGACATAAGAAAGATGTAAGATAACTAAACACTACAGCGGTGCATGCCTTCATTCACTATAGCCACGTGGCAGTAGTCAGGGTTGCAAATGTTGTACCTTGTTATAAGGTGGGGATTGCTCCCCATTTGGCTCCCATAGCCATTATTACTGGAGGGAAAGAACATGGTGAGTGTTAAACTGGAAGAAATAAGGCTCTGTTGGAGCAAGTCCCTGAGAGCCTTTCTATTTATTCAAGTTCAGTGTTTTAGGAAGTCATTACAACAAGCTATCCCAAAAACCAGCTCAGCAGAAAGATGTATTTAACTGAAAGCCATTGTATTCAGATCTCGGGGCAGACACAGTACACTCTCTTAATTCATGAATTACAGCTATTTGTTTAATCCTCTTATTTCCTCCTTTCAGCCTGGCATGGCTCCTTCTCTCGCTCCCCGACACCCAGGGCTAGGCCGGCCCATTACGTTCACCCAAGGCCCAGCAGAAACGCGCCAGCACAGCCCAGACTTATCCTTCCACTGCTTCAGGCTTTCTAAATGCAACAAGCGACTGCAGCTCTTGCCTCTGGAGGAACTGCTTAGAAAAACAGCTCCTTTCTTGACTCTATCACCACCTGGAAAGCCCTCCCTGATCCACAACTGACAGGGAAGTTCAGTTGAATTCTTACCTAGTCTCTCTCTTCATCATTTTTAGCTAAACCCCCCTCAGGAATAAGGGTCCTCACACTAAAGTGAATCCGTCAACCAGTGTTGCTGTGTCTCAGCGTGGAGTGATGTACAGAGCTGGCTCCATTTTCTCCTCCTCCAGACGGGAATCTCAGCTGGATACAGGAAGACATGAGCTTTTTCAAAATCCCCTCAGCATCAGAGGTGCACCCTTTATATGGAACTGGCAGCTGCTCCTGTACACATTTTAAGGTATCTTTTGAGTGGTACAAAAGGTGGAAAAAACCCCACAGATGATAACTAATCCAAGGGTTCTCAACACACCCATTGCAACTTGTCACAACCACCATCTTTTCAAATGGGTGCACCACCTTCCATTATAAACCTGCAGCCTAAGCCTGGAGGACACAGCTTAAAAGACCAGCAAACACTACATAATCGATTATGGCTTCACTTAATGGAATGGCGGTTACACAGAGCTCTTTGCTTTTTAAGTCAGTGAAGGAGACATTAGTTTACTAAATGAGCTTGTGTAAGAGTGTGTGTGGGTTTCTGTCTAGGAAAAGAGTACTCTTATGCGAGGCAAATTGTAGGTGTCACGTTCATTTTTAAGTGTTTTTTCTATGGGTAACTGTTCACAAGTTGTTTAGAATTATTTTACCCAAACCCAATGAAAAGTAATTTTAAAAAACCTTTTCATTTCAAAATATTTCTTATACTCCAAGAAAGCTCACTCTTACTCTTCCAGACTTATCTTTCTGCATATGAAAAAGTAGCAAATAACAGAGTTATGTACTCTGTAGCAGCCAATAGTTGACACAGCTATTTTCTATTGTAAATGGAAGAACAGTGTATGTTGGATCCCAGTAATTATTGGCTAGCTTCTTGAAAAGTGTGAATTGTACAGATGAGTAGCGCAATCCATAAAATCAGAAAATGTTATCACACTTAGGAAAAGAAATAGCTGCTGCAGAGGATTTCTTCTTCTTCCATCAGCAAAAGTGGGCTTGGCAGAGCTCTGAGTGTTTGCACCGATGTAACTACGGTGGTGGTGTTACACAGCCAGCAAACCTCTCTAGTAAAGATATGGCTGAGCACAGTTTTCAATGCTGTGACTTAGACTGAGTTTATGGAAATCCATGTATCTCCCCTGGATTTGTGGAAGTGGGAGGGAAATTTTTGTACTGCCTTCATCACATTAGTTCAATCTAACAAAATGTCTCTGAGAGATCCTACACTGTTCCAGGAAGATATATCAGCTCATGATTTCCAAAGTCACTATTTTCCTAGAGAATGATGTGATGCTGTCATTACCGATCTTAATACAACAGGATAATCACACGACCAAGAAGTCACTGTGCCAGGGTCAGTTCCCATCGGAGATGAACCAGATTTTCTCAGGGAAGAGGTAGCTGAGACATGGGATGCACATATCCAGAACAGGCTACATTTGCATAAACTGTGCTGGCATCTAGTTCAGTGAGGAGATCTTTATAACACTACAGTGAGATGTTATTGTAGCATTAGTTAAATACTGCATTTTCTCTTAGCATGAGTTATCACAGCATCAAGCCATTAGTATTAGTTAATGGAAACCAAGCACTACAGCACCACAAGCTATCGTAACACTTCCTGGAAAACATATCTGATATTTCCAGAAGGCATCCTAAACTACTTTTTTAACTGCTTTGCATTCCAGGAAAGAAACACCATAAGCAATAAGCCCTTGTAAACATTTTTTTAATAGCTATCATTCCAGAATTAGGAGGAAAAAAAGAATAATAAAGAAAAGAAATAGTTTCAGTAGATGAGCTTTGCTCTTGAGCTGAGATCTGCTGGAGAGCAAAACGTTTCAGAGCTCTGTACAAATACTTAGGAATTCTGTCTTTGCAAACCACATAGCTGAAAGGTGGAAGACAAGGAGAGGTGTGGAAGAGGCTTTCACTGGGCAGTCTGCAGTATCTTTGTAAATAGCTTACTTACAAAAGAGCCATTTTAGTTTTATAAACGCAGAATGATTTCAAACTGTTACCCAGCGTGTGGTGTTTGCAATCTGCCATCTTAAGACCCACAGCCAGGAGAGCAGGTGAGTAACAGGTGAACAAAGTTCACTCTGTTGTAGTGAACAGGTGACACAGTGGGTCTTGGGCTGCCACAGATGCTGGACTTCCTGGTAAACAAAAATATTCCCACAAACCCAAAAACATGAGAAAGGAGAACCAAATCTGCATGAGGAGGAAAGCTGGAAACATTACGTGGAGGGCAGAGAGTTCTTACTATCTCATGGAGGGTGGACACAAGGGACTGAGGAACTGAAAATGAATGAGATACAGGTGTCAGGGATAACTGGAATATCATATCAGCTTTTAAAGGTATTTGATGATATCTGACAAACTTGTATAATGAAGGCCTGTGAAGACCTGGGCAGAGCATCTGGCTTCTGTCTTTGAAAGAAACTACGCATGAATGCTATGAATCCCCCTTAAGACAGAGGCATTATGCCTGAAAGACATAAATGTTTTCCAGCAAATGAGTCAAGGAGGGAGTGGAAATCTGCCACCTCAGATGTAGAATGCTTTGGCGGGTATTTAGGAAGACCTGTTTAGGGTCCTGGCCTGGTGTGGCTTGGAAGGGAGAAATGGGCAGAGATATGGATGAATGGTTGTTGGTCTTCTTTTGTTTGTATTAGAAGTGAAGTTAGGCTAGGGGACTCCATCGGTCCATACCCACGGAGACCGACACTAAATAGAGCCTGTTTAGATTTTGAAACTGCACTCTGACAGTAGGCCATGAGGGACTACGATATGAAATTATTCCTAAGGCACCCTCAGGTTACATGAGCTATTAAAGTCTTGCTTACCGAAGGCATCAGCATTATTATTGTGAAACATCTGGTCCAGGCTTTCTGGATAGATTGCTGGGAAAAGGAGACTTAGCCCTGAGAAATGCTTCTGCATACCAGGGACTCCTGGGGAAAGGATCAAGAGAAGACAGCAGTGGTTGATTCCCCTGCTGTAGTTATTGCCTTTTGAAGCCGTGGGGAATAGATGTGTCTAGTAACTCTGAGAACATTAAACCCTAGCAGAGTCATGAACGCTGGTCAAAAAATGAGAACAGGCAAGAAAATAGCTCAGGAGGTTGTGAGTTTAGTGACAAACCAGCAACCTGCACTCATAAAAAATTAGCTTTTAAAAAGGATAGTTGCACCACAGTCACTGTGACACATGAGGGTAATAAAGCCTTATCTGGAGTGGCAGGAAGGATTCAAACTCTGTTTGTGCCCAGCAAGTGCATACTGGCATTGAAATAACCAAAGGTATTCGGGGAATGTTGGCAGGCTGACCTGAAGCAGCTGGGACCTCCAGGTTCAAAAAGACTCTTGGCTGTCGTCAGCGCTGCATTTGAAAGAGACGATGTACATGAGCTACACAGAGGGCCAACTTGACATCATCCCAAAGATGAAATATGATGCGATGGCGAACTTTGGTCCTGGCCAGCCAGCAAACGATTGCAAAAAGATGCAAGACCAATAGAAATGGTTAAAGACAAGATTCAGCAGCCTGTGTCAAACTTGGCAGGAGGTGGTTTGCAAAAAGAAAGTGTGCAGAGAAGATATTGGGAAAGGAGTCTACGTGGTCACAGCGTTTCAATAAAGGCTCAGCTTACTTTCAAAATGGAGTGGTCTCATAGTATCAGCTTGTGAGCTGGTTTTATGGAGCAGAGTAGCTCTATTCCAAATCTCTGACGCAGAACTGAGCAAGGTCCTTTCCTTCTCCAGGGGTCTTCTCCCCCCACCACATTTTGCCCTCCTACCCTGCATAGCTTGCAAGCTCTTTGGGCCAGCATTGTCTGTTGCTACATGACCAGTGATGCCCTTGTCAAAACTGTTTTCCAGGCACCAGCCTCCAACAAATAATGCTGCGCAGTACAGCACAATGCAGTGACAAAGCTGCACTCTGTACAAAGAGCTTATGCTAAGCTGTGTAATTAAGACATATGGGGCCTTATCCACAGCTTAGAGATGTCAGTGGAATCACTGTCTCATAGGCTGGATGACAAGATGGTGATGAAGCAGATTTTATTTTAAGGAATCATTTTTTCTATTTGGGGATACTGTGAGGTTTTAGGGAAGAACTGTGCTACTAAAAGGCATGAAAATGAAGAACGGGGGAAATGAATAAAGTAAAAAATTTGTATCAGTCTTATAAATGGGCTTAAACTGAGATCTGAAAAAAACCCACAAACAGTACAAAAGAGATTTATGTTAGCGGGTCACTTTTTTGTTTGTGTGTTGTTTTTTTTTAAAGATCTACTCAAAATATATGTAAAGACTCCCTTTTCTTTGCACTGGGACATAAATTATTTTATGGAATAGAGGGTACTGATGGATGTAAGGAACAGAGAACCTGACTCCAGATAATTTAATTTTAAGTGAATCATAAGAAATAATTAGGATATTTAGAATAGAACAGAATATACATTTTTATCAACAGTCGAGGAAAAATGCCAGTGTGCCTGTAGAGTAAGTAGGTGGCTGGACCACTACATGCAGATATTTAGTAGATTTGTTTATGTGACAGTTTGCCTGTTAACAGGAAAATATTGATTCCTCTGGCTTTGCAAATCAGTGCCCTTAAGTGCTCTGGCCAGAAATTCATAACACAGCAATACAAAAACTAAGTTCTTAAGGAATGAGTCTGGCCCTAACTGTTCACTGGGCACAGGGAAACATTTTTCTTGCTCGCAAAATGACATTCAGGCTCCCAGTTTCCTGTCTTGCAAGGTATATGGTACAGGCTCTGAAAATAAAACATACAGTAAGTGTGGTCTGTTGTAACCCAGACAATTATAGACATCACAACAATAAATTTTTAAACAGTTAGGTAATATGTAATAAATAAAAGATGAACAGGAAAGCACTCACAGCTACTCCCCTAATGCATCTGGAAAGTAATTAACTTTTTTTTCCTCTGTTAAGAATGTAATGTATTATACTCTGGCAAAGGAGGACCCTGGGCATACATCCCCAATGAGGATTTATCTGAGGTCGGACTCGGAGGGAGCAGACCCGCTATCCATCCTGCCGGACCACAGCCTCTCTCCGGCGTCATGCCTGTACCTGAGCGCTGCTCCTTTCCCACTCAGCAGCAAGGTGGGGGCAGCAGGCCTTGGGAGAGGCACCGGGATGGGCATGGGGTGGAAGGGTGGCCCTGCGTGGCTGAGGGACAAACGATGGCCCCACCACTCAAAGGAAACTCAGGGCAACGCTCATGATCACCTGCCGAGGACTAACAGGAATATAATAATGATGGGAATCACAGACATTTGTGGAGGCTGATGTGGCTCTCCTGGGATTCACAGAATCACAGAATCATTAAGGTTGGAAAAGAGCTTTAAGATCATCAAGTCCAACCATCAACCCAACACCACCATGCCCACTAAACCATATCCTGAAATGCCACATTTACACATCTTTCGAACACTTCCAGTGATGGTGACTCCACCACCTCCCTGGGCAGCCTGTTCCAATGCTTGACCACCCTCTCACTAAAGAAATTTTTCCTAATATCTAGTCTAACCCTCCCCTGGTGCAACTTGAGGCCATTTCCTCTCATCCGATCACTAGTTACTTGGGAGAAGAGACCAACACCCACCTCACCACAACCCCCTTTCAGGTAGTTGTAGAGAGCCATAAGGTCTCCCCTGAACCTCCTTTTCTCCAGACTAAACAACCCCAGTTCCCTCAGCTGCTTCTCATAAGACTTGTGCTCCAGACCCTTCACCGGCTTCGTTGCCCTTCTCTGGACATGCTCCAGCACTTCAGCGTCCTTCTTGTAGTGAGGGGCCCAAAACTGAACACAGGATTCGAGGTGCGGCCTTACCAGTGCAATCACTTCCCTACTCCTGCTGGCCACACTATTTCTGATACAGGCCAGGACGCTGTTGGCCTTCTTCACCACCTGGGCACACTGCTGGCTCATGTTCAGCCGGCTGTCAACCAGCACCCCCAGGTCCTTTTCCGCCGGGCAGCCTCCAGCCACAAGCCTGTAGAATTGCATGGGGTTGTTGTGACTGAAGTGCAGGACCTTGTTAAATCTCAATCAATTGACTTTGGCCCATTGATCCAGCCTGTCCAGGATCTTGGCATGTGGCAAAGCCTAAGTCTTATTGCAGGGGCTGGCACGGCCGCCAATTCACTAGAGCACAGGACTGGCATTAGTGTGAGGGCTCCTTTTGGCTCTGCCATTTCCTTACAGCTCTGCCATTTCCAACCATTGCCAGGGTGCATCCAGGCTGACAGCTCCTTGGGGTCTGTCCTACCCCTATCCAGCAGCAGGGCAGATGGGGGACACTGGGGCAGACCCACACGTGGCCAGTCCTTGGGTTGGGGATGGGCTGAGACCAGGCCAGGCTGTGGACCTACGGGTGGACATAGCTCAGGGGAGCCCATCGCTGGGCTAGACAGGGCTGTGGGGAGGTGGAGACCAGCCCTGATGCAGCATTGCTGGGTCAGGAGCTGATGGCCCCATCAGGTCTTGAGCTGTGCGTAGTTGGGGGAATGCCAGGGGCTGCCTGGGGGAGTAAGGGCTGCCGTAAAGTTGGTGTCAAGTTGCATCTAGCCTCAAGTTGCACCAGGGGAGGTTTAGACTAGATATTAGGAAAAATTTCGTTACTCAGAGCGTGATCAGGCATTGGAACAGGCTGCCCAGGGCGGTGGTGGAGTCACCATCACTGGAAGTGTTCAAAAAACATGTGGACGTGGCACTTCGGGACATGGTTTAGCGGGCATGGTGGTGTTGGGTTGATGGTTGGACTTGATGATCTTAAAGCTCTTTTCCAACCTTAATGGTTCTGTGATTCTGTGATTCAGCTTATTCAAGCCTCTGGCTGCCTCAGCTGTTGGTCCCGCTGAACAGCAGAGCGAGAGTCTGATCGAGGTCTTCTGAGGTGAAGCAGTTGCAGACTGCTAGGTCACCACATGTTTTCTCCAGTGGGAGTGGGAAGAGCTCCTCACGTGTGTATTGCCAGAGCCAAGCTCAATGGAAACTCCTGAGGCTGGTTTAAAAGGCAGGAGTTTGCCAATGTGGGTAATGCATCGACTTTGGCATTTACAACAAATAGCACAAAATTGCTGTGCTGTGAGGTGTATTGCAAAATCAATTACTGCTGGGAAGTTTGGGAGAATGGAGATGTTGCTGAGGGGCAACTTTTAGGACAGTAAGAGACTTAAATTTTTTTTTAGGATTAATAATGCTTGTTATCCATTTTCAAAAATACTAGTGGTCAAAGTGGGTAATTAGAATTAATGTAGATTAAAAAATACATCATATTAAAAACAAGTTAAAGCACAGACTGGGCAAAACTCTAGGTAATGTTTTTTAGCAGACAACATTTCAATGGTAGATGGAAGGGAACAGATGATTTGATGGGTGGTTTTACATGTCTGATTTGTGTAGTGTAGATATAGGTAAACAAAGAAAGCACAGGCTTTCTAGAATGAAAAGCTTCACATGGACATAGTCCTGCCTGGGAAATAATCAGAACGTTTTATATCCTGTGCTAGTGCTATGAATACCTATATCCCATGCTCCATGGTTCCCCACTTCCTGGTCTAAGCCTGCTACCCTCGCATGCTCTTTCATTTATACTTAAGGAAATCAAGTCACAACGAGACACTTTTGGGGCTGATTAATTCCTCAAAACATCTGGTGGAGCTACGTTATTATTAGACATGAACTTTTGACATGATTTGCAGCCACAATCGTACACAGAGATTAACCTCTCTTCAGTCAGTGCAGCCCTGGTTTGCATCCTGAGCGAGACACCGTGACCCAGATTCCCAGCTGCGGCTGGGACAGCTTCACAGACAAGCCCCAAAAGGTGAAGGCCTGACCTCAGCTCGCTGTCCCATCCAGTCCCATAGCATAAGTTAGAGAAACCTGTGCCAGCTGCTGACAGAGAGTGAGGTCTCCAAAGGACACGAATGCCCCGGCCATGACCCCTCTGTTCAGTCATGCTACAAAAGTAGTCAGCAGGA
>NW_010555602.1:65816-105883 GCF_000687285.1 Phaethon lepturus
AAATCAGCTTTGAGCTCCTGGGATATGCCCCCTTTGCTGGCTACACTCACTCACCGTGTTTGTGTTACATAGCTGAAGGTGCAGGCCTGTCTGTCTTTTAATAATGCTGATGGGCGCAAGATGATGTCTTGTGTAGACACGACCCTTGCAGAACACAATGGCAGAGCCTTCCTGCCAGCTGTGCATGAGGTACTCCTGCTATCTTTCTCCTGATGTTTGTTGCGATACTAAAGAAAACCATGCAAGATGACAGCCTGATCTTAAAAAAAAAGCGTTTGCAGGATTCATCCTGAAGCCTCCACATGACTCGATCTGTGTATAACTTAGAGGCAACTGTCTAGATCTTGCTCTGCATATCCAACCTACACGTAAACACATCCTTAAAAAGAAGACTGGAAAACATCGCAAAATTCACCCCAAAAAGGTAAGAAATGCTTAGATTCAGCCTCCCACTTCTATCTATAGATGTTTTATAGACCACAGAGTATCGTCTGTATTCACGTGGTCATGTATTGTTTGCTCCATGGGGGAACAGTTTAATTCAATCCCAAAAAGCCGGGGCTGTCCCGTAACTCCTTTGCATATGTATGTGGCTTTGTCTCAGACCTCTTTGCCTGAGTATCTTGGGTACATCACAGTCAACATTTCTGACCGTGAAAAGCCTAATTGATGTACTTAATGTAAGGGTTAAGGCACAAGGGTCTTTCCAATGCCTGATTTCTCAAATTACTCAGTGCCCATTTATGCTGCTTACTATTGCATTTAAAAATCAATCCCAAATCATGCCTACGTGACAGAGAGGAAATCTGTGGTCACGGAGTCTCTAGTGTCTTTCCCACAAAGCCTGCCTGCCGCTGCCTTCCTTTCTGCCTCTCAGTTCCTTTTGTCTCTGATTTTCCTCCTCCTGAGGAGGGCAATTACAGCACTCTAGGAAATGAAAAGTAGATGAAGTTCAGTAGTGTGTTGCATTAAGCTATTCTTTGTCCCTTTAATGGAATAACCCCTCTCCACATACCTTTTGTTTGATTATAATTTTTTTTTTAAAATTCTTTCCTGATTTACAGTGTATGCACCAATTTGGTTGTAATTTAATAAAAAATAATTAACATACAGTAACTATCTTAACTTCTCTGATGTCACAATATCCCCTGGCACTAGTGAGAGCACCAGCAAGGAGGCTTGACATTCTAAAACCCCTTTTTATTTCCCAATGAAGAAAGGTATTTAAGCTATAATTAAATTTAAAAGTGCCTGCAGTGGACTCCAGAGGCCACATTCATTCTTCATGTATATAGGTCCACTCCCATTGACTAAGATCTGCACTTGGATCACAGATTCATTGATTTGCAGCTTTGATCTGAGCATCCAGTGCCTTTTATTTTCTTTATTAGGAAGCATCCTATTTTCAGTAAGCTTCTTTGCTACAACTGTTGCAGGCACCTTCTCATTTGAAACCACTCGCAGCACTAATGGTATGATCATTTTCCGGAAAAATGTCAATTATTATCTCTGTCTTTGAAACTCTTGAAACTTTCCACTCCATTTTAGGTCTCAGGCAAGCTGGTATAGAGAAAACTGTTTCCAGAGTTCCAGAAATATTTCCATAACTGCATATTTTCCAATTAATTGCTTAGAGGATTAGGAGGAATTTAAATTTTCCAGTGGCCTGGAAGCCACTAGCAGTTTCTTCCCTGTTGCACCAGATGATTGTGTCCTGAGATTTCAACCAAAATTTAGAAGTGATGCACAAAGTTGTGGTAAATTCTGTTTGATCTGTTTATATTCATATATATTTCACAAAGGTCAGGCTCCCTTCCAAATACTCTCAGACTTTCCTGGAGGTACTTAACTGCAATCTGCAATCTGTAAAGAATGGAAGTGGGTCTTGCAGAATAGTGAAATATATAGACAAAGAAGAGGTTTCCCCCAGCGGCACATCAGTGGGTCAAGAAAAGAAAAAGATTCTGAGTTCTAATTCCACTTCTGATATCCATCCCATAAGCAACCTTGATCATCTCACCTCCTGTTTCTCTGTATCATAATTAAGACCATAAGGGAGTTTATATTCACCAAAACCAGAAGACCATCTATCCCTGTATCCCATGTCTGGTGTCAAGCAGTAATAGTAACTAGAGAACAAAATATCAGAATGGGGCAAATGTGAAACAGGGAATTTTCAGGGAATCCTGAAGTGGATTGGCATCTTGATGTTTAGTAACCATGGATGGAGTTTTCATCTGTGAGCTTGCCTAATTGCTTTGTTAACGAAGTTATACTCTTGTCTTACGCAACACCCTGTGGCACTAAGCTCTGCTGTTTAATTATGGACTGTGTGGAAAACTCTGCCTGTTGTTTCTTTTAAAACTTCGGTTTGACAGTTTCATTTGAAAGCCACTCCTTTTGTGGTATAAGAAATAATTTCTCTCTTTTCAGCATCACCTATGATTTTGGAAATCACTCATATCCCATCCTTTTTCTTCATGGAAGATAGCTATTCTATTTAGTTTCTCATTGTACAGAAACTATTCCATAACAACAGTCATATGTGTTGCCCTTCTTAGTACTTCTGTCAGTTATTTTCTGGTTCTAGAGAAGACAAGACTAGAACTGTAAAATTTAGGTGCATCACTGTTTTATTTGCTGAAAGACATGCTTTGCTTTCCATTTGTGATTTTTTCTATCTTTCTTTCCTTCTTTTATCTTCTAGCACTCTTTATGACTGCCCCTGAACAGTGAGCTATTTTCACAGAGCAACCTACACTGATCTGAACATCTAATCCCTTGAATGGTAGCACCTGATGTGGCACTTGTCACTCTTTATGTATAGGTGGGGTTATCTTTCTACATGTGCATCAAGTTTTCAGCTGATCAAAGATAATTTCACCTGCTGTTTTATTGCCCATCACTCAGCATCAAGCCATCCTCCTGCAAGCCTTCACAGTTAATTTTACTTTTTATTACTTCTCAGCAAAGGTTTCGCTTTTCCTTTGTTCTCCTTTCCAGATCATTCATTAATACATGGAGAGCACAAGTTCCAGCACAGATGTCAGTGGTAACCCCTTGCAGCATTTTCTGCACTGTGATAACTGAGCATTTATACTCAGATTTATTTCCCATCTTTTAATCACATATCAGTCCATGAGAAGAACTTGACCTTTCTACCTCACTGCTTAATTTCTTCACGTATTTTTGGAGAGGGAGCTTTCAAGTGTGCTTTATCAATGGGTTCATGACATAGTCATTGACTTTCATTGATTTTAATGCTTGCCTGTATCACAATGATGTTATAACAAGGAAACTCCTAAGACACAAAAACCCTAAAATTTGTCAGTGTTCACACACACATGTTAAATAGTTGCATAAGTATTGACTTATATGGGATGTGGTGCCTCTGAGATGTGTTAGCCTTGTTTCATGCTGCATATATTTAGATGTGTCTATAGGAATGTGTGCCTGCCACTCAGATTGTTTCCTGTGCCAAACAATTTTTTAAAATCTTGGCTGATTTCAACCAAACTTGACTTCCTCTAAAGGTTTGGAAAAAAACAGTCCTTCCATAACTAGGAAGAAAGGAGGGCTGGTGAAGGGTAGACATCTCATAGTGCTGCCATGGTAGTATAAATGTAACACATGTCAGAGCCCCTTGTTAGACATCAGAGACTGAGAAACAACGGAAGAAGGGTAGAAGGAGCAGATTGTATGAAAGCTTCAGCTGTAGGAAAAATCTTCAGTCAGATCTTATGACAAATTAGACACCAGAGAATCCAACCATCAATCACAAAAGACTTTGAAACAAGGCTTTGGTCACTCAGAGATCATCTTATCTGGTGATGGTGATAATTGTTAAAAGTCCTTGGTGTAAACAGCTCAGCTCCACATATCCTACCAGCAGAGACAACTGACAGTCTACACTCCTGATTTAGCAATTTAGAAGACATCTATCAGTTAAAAAGAACCCAAACAGGTGGAAATGGGAGAAGTTCCAGGGAAAATGTATCAGCTTGTTTACATTTTGCTCTGTGAAACTGATGTATGAAACCAAAACTGCCTGCAAAGCCAAATAAGTATGGTAGGAATGTGGGTGATAAGAATAAGAGAATCAAGAGAAACCGAACAGTTCGGCACCTGGTCAGAACGACAGCTGTTTTATTTGAGGAAAGCTGAGCCACGTAGGCTGAACTAGTCCAATAAATTACTGATGTAACTGTGATGATGTCAGTAAGCAAGCTTACAGTAAGTGAAACCTTACAGTGTCTTCACTCTGCTGTATTCCCTTATCTGGTGTACCTATTGACTTCACTCTCGCTGCTTACATAAGAAACTACAGTCCACCACTGGCCTTTTATCTTTCATTTTAAAAAATCACTACAAAACCGTAAACTGATGTTATATTGCAAATTCCAGATTGATGTACACAAATAATTATCTCGCTTTAATAAACATCTATTAGTCACATCCGCTGAAAGGAGTTGGCAAAGCTAATACTTCTTAATGAAATTTTATTTCAGTGAAAAAATGCAGATTCTGTGACACTGAAATATTTGCTCATTCACCTCAGTTTCAATAAAATGTCTCACTCCATAACAAGGTCCAAATATTTAATTTTAATATTTTGACACAAAACATTTGAATTTTCATATTATAAACATCTTCTCATTTGGAAAGAAAGACACGTTTTTCTTGGAGATTTTTAACAGGTTTTAGCTTCCAAATTGCTGGTTTCATTTTCAGCCTAGCAAAAAAAAATTTTAAAATATATGTATTTTCTTAAAATATCATCAGATGGAGATGTTATGTTTTACACTTGCCAGAGAACTGGAAAAAAGTTATTTGCATACCTCCAGAATTCAGAGCTCTTGAAAATCATGTAATTTTTGAAGTTCTTCATTTGAATTTAGAAATTTTGCTTCAGACCTCTCTAACTAAAATAAGAAGATGCAGAGTCATTAAAATGCTCAGAATTCCCCACACACCTGCGCAACACAGAGGGATCTCCCTAAGGGAAGAATTTTTAACTTATAACTAGAAATGGATGCAGTGCACAGTAAGCATGTTTTCTTTATCAGCGAACAGCCCATTAATGTAGTAGCGTAAGGAAATGAATGTTCTTCTGAGAGCAGCAATATGACTACAGTGTTCTTGTGTGTATGTTGCATTCTGTCTTCATAATGTCCCAAAATATTTTCTGCAACGTGGCTCCGAGTAAGACTGCAGCCCTTGTCCAGGAAGCGTAAAAGATCTCGTCCCACAAAAAAAACAGTCTTTCAAGGAGTTGATCTTTGTTAGTCAGGCAGATTTTCCACCACGGCTGTCCACCTTTGCCCGCAGGTGACATCTCATGCTGCAGAGGCAGCTGCCAAGCTACCTGTCATTCATGCTTTAAGCTTTCTGCGCTGGCACACCGTGCCAAGACCGTTTTGCTGCCAGCTTGCTTTTAGTGTGCCTCTTCCCCTTCTGCATTCTGTGTGAGGTCCATTTCTCATTCTTCTCATTCTTTTTCTGCTGCGTTTTTGGTTCTTCTGCCTTGTTTCTCTTGGGCTATTGCTTTTGCTGCTGAGAAATGAGGGGTGAACATTTTCTTTTCACTGCTGGTTCTCAACAGCCCTAGAGGAGGCTCAGGGTAGCTGCCATCTTCTCTTTCTGGCATTTGTTGTCCCTCCAGCCCTTGACTTGGACATAGGCGTCTGGGCGTTCACATTACGAGCGCGATCTCCTCACCAAAGTGGAAAGGAAACTCCTCAGTGTACCCTCGGCGTGCTCTACCCTTTAAAGGATGATCATAGATGGGATTTTGAAAAGGGCTGGATGACTACTGCGTTTTTGGCTTAGTTCCCAGGCTGAGACACTGTGGGTGGGGAATGGGAAAGAAAACTTTGGATGAATGTGAAAATGGTTTATTTGTTACAAAAAGAAATGCTGTGTTGTGATTAGAGTTTGGAGCCCCTTTAAATAAGCAGGACAATTTTTAAACAAAAAAGTTGCCATCTTGAAATGAAAGAATATCAAAATACTGTGGTTTAAAAGGCCAGAGAAAACATATTTATATCTTTAAGATATTTTTTTCTTACTGAAACCATTCATCAGGTTTATCTAAGAGTCCACAGACAGCTTGTCCACCCAAAAAGGGTTTTCATTTTTTATTAATTTACTGTTTACCTGCTTACCAGCAGATATTCTACTGTGAGTCAACACTAGCATATTTAAATCACTAAGGCACTTAAAGAATCCCACTCTTCGCCAACAGAATTCACCACATTGCATGGGGAGTGTGACACACAGCAGCAAACGCACTGAGCGAATAAGGGAGCTGTGCTGGTAACGTTGAATGTATCTGGGCAATTGCAACCGTGATTTTCGGTGTACCCAATGTATGAAACACAGTTATGACTTCATGTCTTTTTTTGTTTCTAGGTCATGGTGCTTCTAAAATTTCCACCTATAATTTTATTCAGAATAAGTTGATTGAGGAAGTTGGTGGTAGAACATGACCAGCCGTCCCTCCTGTTTTCCATCCTCTGCCTGCTGCAGATACTGAATATCTTCAGGCTGCTCTAGACGCTCTGTCCTCCTCACTGTATTTCTCTATGTTTTGAAAGTGAAATGAAAGGATTTTCAAATATTCCGCTGCATCTAAAAACAGCAGCAGTAAAAGCTGGATACAAGGAATTAAACCCATTACCACATACCTAACCAAACTGGGAGAAGACAGGCTGTGGGTGGTGGTCGCTTACGGATCGTTTGCAACAAAGAGGTCTTGAGAGCCTTCCTGCCAATATGCTGAGTGCTAATAAAGCATCACCAGGCTTTATGCTGACTCTGAAGAGAAAAGACTAAACTCTCGCTCCTGTAACATCTTAAATATATTTAGCAGCTGCGTGCACAGACTCTGACTACACTCTTCTGTTTTACAGCATGCTTTTCTATCTCACACTCTTACAAACTGGTAAGATTCAGCCTTGACTCCCTGCCAGGCACAATATGAAGAATTCTATAATTATCAATCTAGTGGTGGCATTTAAAAGCAAATGCATTATCATGCACAGAAATCATCTCATGTGCCCTACAGCGAGTTCCACAACAAGGACTGTCACTTTGTTTGACTATAACTCCGGCTTTGTTACATTTAAACCTCTTCCATCAACAGACTCCCCCAGCCAAAAAAATATTCTTTTAGTCATAAAATAACATGTAGTCTGGAGTGGCTGTCAATGTACCTAAAGGTCATATAATGTCAGAGTCATCATTTTCAAATCATCTACGCTCATGAGCCCTACTTTGCCAGGCTAGCTATCAAAACAACAATAAACACAGAGCGCGCATGGTGCTGCATGAAAATTTGTGCCCTATCATTTAAGAAGTATGGAATAGAAGCAGAAAGATTCCTCCCCACCCCTCCTCCTCTCACTATTGTGCAACCACTGTATTCAGCAGACCGTTATATTAAATGTAATTAATAGCCTGAACCCCTCTTTACCAATACCTGTTTCTCCTTGACCCACTTGGTAGTCCAAGACAATGCAATTACAAGCCATATTATCCATTGCAGAGTTGCCAGCTCTGTCAGGCGCCAATATTTTACCCTGTCATGGATCAAAAAGATTAAAAGCAACTTTAAAAAGCACATGTTATGAAACGAAGTCCAGTAACTCCAGGCTGTCTGCTTCAGCTCAGATTTGGAAACTAAGCCAAGATTAATGTTTTGAACGGTATCTGAATTAGTGCTCTGTCAACCAGCTGCAGAGGGGTTGCTGTTTGCCCATTTGTTTTTTGGGGTGTAGTTTCCATAATCCAGACAGATAGTTTTCAGTCACTGTTTACAGCATCAGGAAGGCTATGCTGCATCTGCAGTCCTGGGCATTGTTAAAGCTATTATTTCCAGCCATACTCAAGGTGGGAGCCACGGGTCACTGGTTCAACAGGTTAACACGACTGACATAGATCGCACTAACTCTAAGAGTGATTACATTTATTTGCTGACCTAGATCTTCTGTAGATTAAGACATACTCCTGCCTTCACCTTTTTTTACCCTCCTATTTCCTCTACCCTAAAAAAAAATAAATTCGTTAACAGATGTAGGAAACTGGAAGGCTTCGCATTTCACCTCTCTGTTTTCTTTTTCTCAGTGACAAAAGGAGTGAAAGAGGAAAGGAGTGGAGATGGAAGAAATAACCATCCTGTTCTTACCTCAGCCAGCTGTACCATGCATTACCCCACTCTGTGCTCATACCTGGCACTAGTTTTAATATACCCTATATGACATCAGCCAGGGTTGAAACAAGAAGACAGACTTTAAATTTGTGTATCCAGAGCTGACCATGTTTATCAGGGCTGAGCTGCATGCAATGCTCTGCCTGAGCTCCAGTCAACAAAAAGCAATTTCTCCTTATATTACTGTGAATTATTTACTACAACATTTTGAACTGACATCCAGATTTTTCCCCCTCTGCTCAGAGTTTTATTGCAATGAAAAGAAGTAAATGAATAGCAGGAGAGGCAAAATAAATCTTATTGAAATGCACTGGCTGATAAGTGTCTTTGAAACAGTGCCTTATGCAAGAATAATTGTACCATTTGTTACAGTGCTGTACTGACGTACTTAGGACCATCTCTGACTATGGCAGAGATGTGGGAAGCAAAGCTCCAGCTAGAGCATCCATGGGGCAGTGGGACTTTGTTTATAGGTTGTTAGTGGAGATACACCCAAGTAGCCAGCCCCGAAGAAAGGGGATTGAATCTTTTCTATGAACTGTGAAGAGTTTTAGCACTAAGATATTGGCCACCCACACACACATACATGCAAACACGCACACATGCACAGACCAGAGAGGGAAGTCTTCCCCATTACCAGGTGACTGAGGACATCATGTCTTTGGCACAGAGGACAGAGCAGACGCTGTGCATCTTGTCTTCTGCCCTGAATACAGAAATAGGCAGGGCTGAGAATGGGTCCTGTCTGTTTCTCCCACACAAGCATTAGCGGGGAGAGCTATTTAACTCCTGAAGAGAAATGTCACCTATTACTCACTGTCTCAGCACCAGAGGTAGCTCAGAGATCCATGCATCTAAACCTTCCTGTACAGGAAAAGGCTCTGCTCCACAAGTTATGTCTGGCTCCAGTCTGGATTGTAGATGTGAACCTCCCTCCTTGGATCCATAGCTCAGGAGTTTCCAGACCTGTTGCTGGCTTAACTTTCATTTTAAGCGGTACCAAATGAAGTTCAGAAACTAAGGACAGTTTTGTAGGTGTGATGTTTGGACCCTCCGATTCTTTCTCTTCCAAAACTTGAATTTGCTCCCAATCCAAAATCCAGTTTTCTCCTCAATGGAAGTTTGGGTTGGTTGTAAGGACCTTTTCCACAGCCTCTGGCTTTTGCCATTAATGTCATTGCTGAATCTAACACATGTTGGTTGAGTTTCACTTTCATTTCTAAGACAACATCTAGGTACACAGCTGTCGTTCCCAGGTCTCAGTGTGCAGCGAAGGAAGTTAAGGAAAATGGCTGTTATGAATATTATTGCATAAGATTCTGCCTGAGTGAATTATTAAATGAACACAGTATCCATACATTTCTGACAGGAGGAAAACTTATTTGGACAAGTCAGCAGAAATCTTGGCTGAGTGATTACCACAGGCAACCCTGTAAGAAAGGGGTAGTCAGAGACACAAAGCTGAAGTGGCAGATGGGAATGAGAGGCCAGAGACAAGCTGAAATGCTGGACTCTTCACACACAACCAGAGATGGGCACTTGACAAGCTGGTAGTGCCACACTTGCCAAAAGCAATTCTGATGGAAGCAGCAAGCAAGCTTTGGGGACACACTTTCTGCTGTTGTTTTGCTTGCCCACACATGCTAAGGTCTAGGCACCCCCAAAGCAGGCAGCAGCTGAAGGCATCAGTGACTCCATCACTAATTTCCTCCACTGGTGGCCGGACCGCTTCCAAAGAAGATATTAATGTCCAGGGTGGTGGGACAACCCCTCACGTCAGCAGCATGCCTTCTCCTTCCCCTGGTGACAGCAGAAGGAAAAGTCTGATCCTCTGTGTCTCTCCCCAGAACTCTGCTCCTTTTCCACCGAGGGAGCAGCTTCACCTCTGAGTGGCAAAACTCTGTATTCACCCTGGGCCAAGGGCTTTTTCCAAGGTGAAATCCAGAGTTCTGAGTCTGAGCTCTCTTGTATCAGATTGGCCCTGACTGGTTGCACTGATGCTGTTACTGGAAAGGTACACACACATGCTTGTCCCTTAGTCACACACCTCTTCTGTTGGGAAAAAAAAAATCTTTAATGAAGTATTTTCCCAGTGGAAGGGGGAGAAGGCAAGAGAAGCCCCTCAGGCAATAAAAGTCTAGTGAGAGAAATGGATGCCGACGGCACAACCAAGGCTGGGGGCGGGGGGTGTCTTAATCGTGGAGACAAGTAAGAAACTGTGTTTCTCTCTGTGCATAAAAGGACAAATCCAGCCTTCTGCCTGAATAGGCTTGTTCCTGTAGCATAAGAAGAGGTTGAGGCTCTGCTGTGTTGCTCTCTCTGCTGCTTAGCTGCACCTCTGCAGGTCAGTCCCAGAGCACCTGTGCGGCGGGGATGGAGTGGTGGGACGAGGGGCAATCCCGTACCCTGGCAGGATGGGGTACAGGGCAGCCATGCCCCACGGAGCCTGCTTTGGTGACTGGGCTGCCCCTGCACACCAGCCCCACAACTTTCTGACCAACATCAACCACATGCAAAGCCTGAAACGGGGACCCTCTCAGTTACCGCTGCTCTCCAGTGCCAGAGCCACTTACGGATGCTCAAGCGTTCACTGGATTTACCCTTGAGTGTGGAGCAATAAACATAACTACGGGAGAGTCTGGATGCTGCAGCGGCAGGCATGCCCAGTCTGCCTCCTTTGCTTTGACTGCCAAAGAGCAAAAGGAGGAATGAGCCTCTGTGTCAGCTCACAAAGGCAACGACAACCTTCAGCAATTCATTAGCAACGCTCCTGTGAACAGACATGTGAGCCCGCCTCTGGTAACTTAGGTAAGCCAACTTGAAAATACAGTAAAAATGAAAGAGAACTGTCAAGCTGATAATTAATGTGCAGTTCAAAAATTATGCCTTGTTGATGCTGTCCTGGTTAGAGGAACAGCCCTGGGGAGAGGCTCTGAACCAACTTGTATTCTCACTCTGAATTTCCGTGTCTCTCGTGGAAGACACTAAGCAAGCACTCTTTAGCCTGTTCAAACTGAGATGGAACAGTGCATGTTTTTGTTACCTTGAGGCTGCAGACCCAGTTACTTTGGTGGGTTTGTCCTACCCGAATGAAAGCAGCCTCTTTCCTTATAGAGTCAGACACAGGGTGCAAAAAGGCACTCGCAATCACTTGCCTGCTGGTTCTAGCACCTCCACTGGCATCCATCATTTGTCCAGGACACTCATTTATTTTCCTAAGAGAGGAAAAAAGAAATATTTTCTGATACCATCACCCCATTCAGTGTGAGGTACAGGAGGTCTCAAGGAAGAAACACAGTAATTCCAGGTCTTAGACAGGCCAGGCAAACACATAAATCTGGACTGTCATTAGAAGGTGATTGCTTTCCTTCCCCTCCCTTTCCTCCAAATTGTTCCTGTTCACAAAAATCCAGAAGGAAAATTCATAGAACCGTCTTCACAGGCAATAAACCAAAGTTAATGATCTGATGTAAAGCCACTGGAGTAAGAATATTTTCATATGGTCAGAAGATGGAGGCAGAGCAGGCAGAAATATGGCCTTGTGGGTGCCGTATGACTTTATATGTTACACAGAATCTGAATCCTTCTTCCAGCCTTTAAAAGGGATGCTGCTCAAAGGTTGTAGAGCAAAGAAGTTTCATGAATCAATGCAGAGGTGCTCTGAAGCAGAACTACCACAATAAGCAAAACAAACAGCCTTGTTATCCCATTGTAATTAAAAGTACACGACAAAATTGACTTGTGGTTAGCAGGGCTGCACCGAAGGAGGTATGTGGTTACCTCCTCGGTCGCTCCACCTGCACCAGGAGCACACACTCCTGTTTTGTTAGGGAACGCTGAGAATCAGTTGTCTCCTGAAAGAAACGCTGCTGCACCGCTCCGGATACGTTACTGGTACATCAAAAAGAATTAACATCCTGCCTCCACTTACACAAAGAGAGGGGTCTCGTTTGATGCCAAACGGCCATGTGCACTGATACAGAAATAACGTCCTGGCAGCCCGCAGGAGTGAAAAGGAGCCAAATTACATCATTCACTCTCCTTTCAGTGGGGATAGAAGACTCTATTTACTACTTTGGCACTAGCCAGCACCACAGCTGCCGCTGGTCGCCTGTAAGGGGAGCAGAGGGAAGGCAACAAAAAAATAATTGAATCCTGAGAGCCTCAGGATCCTCTCTGTAAAATACCCCACGCGGGGTGCAACAGGGGCTGTCCGTGGGCTCAGGAAACCCCCACTCTGGTCCCACTGCTGTCACCAGCGGCTGCTGCGGGACCTTGGCCCGTCGCAACGGAGCAAAAACAGCAGCGGCCGTATTTCTAGTAAGTAAGAGAATACATTGAAAGGGCCAAAAAGGGGTAGATAAATATGTAACATGAGCGTTACAAGACGGGAGGTTCTGCCACTCCACGGCACCTTTAGCTGTCGAAAAGCCTGATGGAGCACATGTGCAATGACAAGAAGTCACCAGTGTGGCTAGAATGAGCGGCAGAAGCAGTTAAATTGTTTAAATATTTTTTAAGCTGAAACTATCAGGAAGAGGAAATTAACTAATATGAGAAAGCAAGGATAAACGCATCTGTGAATGATTGCCAGATTTGTCTTTATAGGAAGAGTCATACTGCATAAAGAATACACCTACAGGGCATAAAAAAAAAAAAGAGAACAAGTGTTTAACTGTGTGACATAACAGGTTTAAGATTTTTGCAGTTTCCATTGCCAGAAAGCTCAAGCCTACCTGTCTGACAACACCTTCTTGTATGCTTCAAGCAACTGGTAATTATCAAACACAGAAGGAAGTGACCCCATCTTAATTTAAAATGCATGCTCAAGTGACACAACTCAATTCTTGTTGCTCAGGCAAACCCCTGCAGAGTAGTAATGTGATAAATGAAGACTAAAAAATACCCCCCAAAAACTAAAGCCCTTCTCTCAGGATGGAATGCAGTACCGACTTGTGACACCTTTGTTACATATAATTCAACAAAACCTGATAAAAAACTGAAGGAGTTGGTGCCTCAGAGAATTTCTGTGCTTTTAAAACAAACCATAATCGCCCTACAGAGAGCAGCTGAAGAGACCCTCATCTGCGCTTTCTCTGCAGAACAGATCCACAACTTCATTAAGAGAATCAGTCTATTTTGTAACTAAATGAGATTCTGTCTCGCTGGCAGGCATATTCTGCTCACCGAACAAAGAAACCCCACACACAAACGTTCCAAAGGGAGATGTCCGTAAAAAAAAAGTCATTGTAACACCATCAGACTGTGGAGTCTGCCAGAAATTATGATTTTGTGCAAGAAAAAAAAGAGTGACTGGAATCAGGAAGCAAGCTAGATGCATGTGACAAAAACCTGTTCTCTTGACCTTTTTATTTCTCGGTTAGTGTCTGCAAGTTTCTGCTCATTACAAAGCAATTGCTGTGTTGTTTTGTCTCCCTGTATTCAACAGTCACACTTCTGCACCAGGGCGCTGGGTGTAGGGATGTGGCAGCACCCTCAGGCTTGATTGCGGTGGACTTTTAGAGTATCTCATCAACACCCGGAGCCCTGGAGGCTTTCTCTCAGAGGCAACAGGCTTACTGCTCATCTCCTGGTGTGCTTGTCCTTAGCTGCAAGCCTGACTGGGCCCATTAGGCCTGAGATGAAAAACTGCGTGAAAGACAAATGTGAAAAATCACAGCACTAAACCACTGGGAAATTCAAACTTCTCCATGCATGGGAGCCAGCAAGGCTGCTGATCTGTAAGGCAATATTCAGACGCTGATCCATGCACCGTGTTCTTGCTTGGAGTCTGACTGAGAGAGAAAAGGGATAATAAGATCTCAGATCTGGCAAGTAGTGGTAACAGAAGGCAGGAAAGGGGAAAAGGAAAAAAGCACCAGTGAGCTGAGGATGCAGATGGTGGTCTGAGATGCAGAGTAGTTCTGTCTGTCATGTTTCACTTCTCCTCTTTAAGATACCCCAAAACAAGATGAAAAGGGGAGCTGGAGTTAAAGCCCCAAATGGGATTTTTATGAGGGACACCTTTTTTTCCCCCTTTTACATGGTAGGTTAGATCGTTAATTATTGTAATTATTGTATTGTTAATTATTGTAAATATTGTATTCCAATTGTCAAATAGAAGAGCAGGAATTCATTAGATGGTGAATATTTCTAATAATATATACCTTTAGAGAGAGGCAAAATTTATCCAAGATGTCAAGTGTGAGCTAGGTGTCATTGCGCACTGGGTGTTCTCATTCTTCACACACAGTTGAAAGAGAGGCAGCTGCACAAGGAATTTCCTCCCAGCTACCTTAGACACACATTGACTTAAACAAGTCTGGGTGAAATGTTATACTCCAATACATCCATAGCTAAAGGAGATGAATCTCTTGTGAGATCACTGCCAGCCCGCAGAGACACAACTTGGTCTGACCCCATGACTTCATTATCGCTTGCAAACAACAACCCATCTCAACCTTGCTCCAGACTCTCCTCAAACATCTGAATTACGAAAGAAATGTTTGCAGCATTTGTGGAGCGATTAGCTAACCTGAGCTCTGACTTTCATGGCAGAAGGAAAAACAGTCCAGAATAAGAAACATTTCTCAGAAAATCCTTTATTGATGTTTGTCTTTTACATCAAAAAAAAGTTTTGTCATGCTGATAACCTCAGTTGTGAGTATTTAATAGGAAAAGATCAATTGCCTTCAGGCAATGTAGACCCAAATCGGTTAGGGATTTAAGTCTAATTCTAAGTCAACAGGTGGCTTGCTGCTTATTTTGGCTGGCTCTAGAGTGGCTCCATGCATGCAAAACCAATATCAAACTCTCCTCAAAAGTCAGCTGCTAGTTTGTGCAGTCTGTAGCACTCTGTTATCATGTGATGCCAGCGTAAAACTCCACTAGTAAATGGGCTGAATCATCCTGGACAGGTTTCCTGGGATATAAGCACATGTGGAAAATACCAGTGGTCTAATCTACAAGTGATAGATAAGCATACCATCCATGCAAAAACATATACTTACCTTCTCAAGCCCAAAATATTCTTTTCCACTTATGGACAGGTCCAGGACTTCTATTTCATAAACCAAGTTATAAATTTTGTCTAGCCTCTAGCTTGCATTAAGCCCTATGCATATCACTTTCTTCAGTCTCCCAATATGATTTATGGATGTATACATAAATTGTTTTGTTAAGCCACATAGTCCTCATGTAAAATGAAAGCCTGTCTTGGCTAGTGAAAGTTTACCATGGTGCTATGCCAGCAGGATATGCCGTTCATTTCCGAAGATATTGAGTATTTTCTGCATGCTGAAGATGCTGTGATACTGGAGGTAACTTCTGTTTACCAGCTCCTGTAATCATGTCAAGTGCTGAGCAAAAGGACTTAAAAGAGGAGCTTTATTCTCTTTATTTTGACAATAATTTAGTTCAGAGCTTTTTTTTTTTTCCCCAAAGCCGTCGAGTTTTGCTGCATGGCATTCGCAGAAGGCCACAAAGACCATTCAAACATTGAAGCATCTTTAACCAACCTGAAGAAAGGGCAATTAATTGTATTGACACTAAAAGCTTACTGGGGTAAAGCAATGAAATTCTTAAAGGAATCTGTAGGCTGAATATCAAAAAGAAATTAACTTACATGGCCTTATTTTTCCTGCACCCAGTGAAGGACGAGCACCACGGCTGCGCAGCCCCTCACCCTCCACCACCCCCTTCCCTCATATGTGAAAGTTCACCAAGGAGTCAGAAGGGTCAACCCTGCCAACTTTTCCAGAGCTTCAGCTGAGGCTTCTCCACAGAGCAGGATGGTCTGTCCCTATACATTGATGTTTCCCGAATAACAATCATCCCCTCCTCTGCAGATGCTCTACCCAAATTAAAACCATGCTGGAACCTGCAGAGGCTAGAAAATTCATTAATGGATTTGAGTGAAATTGCTGTTTTATGGAATGTAATTTCACATATGGGTAGCTACGCTATCTACAGAGTTCATGGTTGAAACAATTTAAAGCACTTCTCACCTTAACACAAAAGATAAGCTCGTTTTATGAGCTTCTCAGCCTCCTCTAGCCCACATTAAGCACAAATATATAATGTGAACAACAGTCTTGTAAGTTAGAGCATCAAGAGGAGTTGAAGACAGATTTATTGTTGTGAAAACACAGCCCTCTTCAGGGTAGTGTGCGGTGCCCTGCCGTTTCAGAAACGGAGTCTGAGGCATCGGCAAGCTTGCAGTTGACTTGACAGAAAACTTGGCTATAGTGTGCTAATTTTTAAATATTTAAGAGATACACTTTTGCTCTGGGGAAATGTTTCCCGTCTCCAATTGTTGTGGAGCATATCTGGCAAGTAAGAAGTTATCTTCTCTCCAGAGAAAATAACACAAGTGTGCTGCAGAACCCACAATGATTATATGAATAATTTGCAAATCTCAAATTCAAGGCACATTTTGAAGTGATATTAAAAACAATGTGTTTTATCTTTTTTGGCTTTATCGAAGTTCTTAAGATTGTAACTTCAAATCAGTGTCTGGTATCCAATATCTGGGTTTCAATCATTTATTCAAACCACGTCTTCCACAAAAAGTATTTCTTACCTGATTCACTTTATCACTTGTACGCTGCATTTAGAAGGTCCTATCATAAGCTGTTGGCATATTTAATATTATTGAAATTACACTGCTAATATCCATATCAATTATGTTTTGAGATTTATGTTTAGTATAGATATTAATGCAGTCTGGCTTTTTCCATTTTTACTTCTGCAAGTATAATTTATTGACACATAAATAGTAATATTAAAGCTATCAAGTATAAACATCAATACTTGACAGCACTGTGTAATTTAAGAGTTACATGCATCTAAATTCAGTTACAGTCCTTTCTGAATGCTCACATCTTAACTGCAGACTGCAGCTCACCAGGAATTCTGAGTTTTGGAAGTAGCACGCTGTCAAGTAATACAGTACTAACATCTTGAAATAAGCTTTTCAGAAGGACTGTGGGAATCAACAGCGTGTGGTTGGGACATAAAAATGCATGTTTAGTGAAACACATGCGGTAACCCTTTTCTCCATCTCTCAGTCAGTTTGGTTTAATTATACTTTTGGTGTTTTAGTGGTTCCAGAGACCTACAGGCAAACGGGCTGGAAGGAACCTCAGTAAGTGACCCATACTGTCAGTACTCCGATTTCAGCTGCACTGAAACCTTCCCTAATGACCAGCTTGTGTCCAACATCCTCCAGTGATGGGAATGCCACCCGCCGGGGTAACTTACTCCTTTGCTGCGCTGCTCAATGTGTTAGAAAGTTCTGTCTTACTGCAGGAAACCAGGAGTAACCAGTGAGCAATGGCATGTGGTTGGGGAAAGCGACAGCGTATGTGACAAGGCCTGGCCAAACAAAAATTTGTTTGATTGCAAACAGGCATTTTTTTGGTGAACCATAAAAGAAGTACCTTCCTCAAGGCGAAAGCTCGCCAAGCAGGGACCCCTCTTGCGCAGTTAAGGTGCAGCTGGCAGCGAAGGTGGGATCGTCTAAAGGCTCAGTCACCAATACAAGCTTTTTATCGCAGCTCGCTGTGGACGCAGACAATGTAAACTGGAAGGACTTGTCCTCTGGAAGTGTCTTTCCCTCTCCTTTGGCTACGAGGGGACATTAGTGACGTGGCCTAAAAATGCCTAGCTTACATGAAGCTGCCTAAGACGAACTCCCGCTTCAGTGTATGCAGAAGAGCAGAAGATACCCAGCATTTGTCATGGTTACAAGGAGCCCACATTTATATTTCGTAATGCCAACGGATGCACAATGTTGCCGTCATTTTTAAGCTCAAAATACTAGTGTTTTATTATTTTCATAGCTGTTCTGAGAAAACAAGCAGTAGTGAAGTACCACTAGCGTATTTTGAGACTACTGTGTTATTACTCGTGTTATGTATCAATGCACATTGTCACGTGGAATCCTTCTACCCTGACACTACCCCAGAGCCAAGCTTGCCTCCCATCAGCTGAGGTGGTGGTATTATCAGTCCGCGGCACGCTTCACGCTTGATTTACCTGAAGACACCAGGGAGAAAGTACCTTAAGATGAAGCAAACTGTGAAGGAAACCATGAAAGTCATGTTGAAGACAGAAGTTTTGTGTTGCTTTGGTTCGGGGAGCCTCCTGATAGAGACAGATGCTTTTACTCGCCAAGAGGGGCAACCTCTAGCAAAAAGAGCTGAAGAACACACTCAGCACTGTCAAACGCTTACCAACCTTTCTGTACTTTAAAGTGTAAACCTGACCATGCTCTATAACTACCTCAGTGAGCTTTTGAACTCATAATCCTTTTATCTTGTATAACTTTTTTCCTTTTTCTACTTGGCATTCTGTTTTTGTTATGATTTGTCAGTGTAGTCAAGTGTGCATCTGAATAACCCGAGGAATTTAATGGCGCAAGTAATGGAGAATCATGTCCTGTTGCATCCGGAGACATCTGCCCTTAAATATAGAGTTTAGTCTGCCACGTGCAAAAATTTATATTTTTCTTTCAGATAGATAATTTACACAACCCACCTTTGCACTGAAAAGACCAACTAACTAAACACGATAGTTGCTATATATTTCTGTGAGTCTGTGAGAAATATTCCTACAAAATGAGATTAGCATTATTTATTTATTTAAACATCCTCTGACAGAGTGAGGATGAAACATTTTTCACCAAAAAAAAGAAGAGATCTTCCAGCACTACCAGTGCTATAGAAGTACCAGTACGTAGTCAATGATTTCCCACGTCAATCAAACTGGAGCTGAAGATGCTTTGAACAAACCACTCTGACCCCAGCCTGACAGCCTTGTGCTCCAGGGGAAATCCCAGCTAACAATTTCAGAGACAGTCTGTTGGTGTTTCCCGGCTTTGGAAAGCCTGCAGGGAACGGAGGTCTGGCCAAAGAGGACAGGTACCTGAAGGATCTCTATCAAAAAAGGTACTGTTAACAACATAGTTGAAGGAATGCATTTGTGGGTGCCCAATGGTTCCATAAATTCCATATTGGAAATATTTGCGGGATGAGTTGCATTTTTCCCTCTCTTACTTATAATTAGTATTCCCTAGTTGGTGGGGAATACAGCAATATTTTAGGACTTTCCTTTCTCTTTTAAGATTCTAAAAAGCAGCTGACAATTTACTAATCTGCCTGTCTTTGACCTTTTTTTAATGTGTTTTATATTTCAGTAGTATTCATCTAATTTTAGCCAATTTGACCAAGTTAAAATAAATGTGGCACAGACCATGAAGGGAGCTATTCATTTACCAGCATGAGGCAGCTACTTTCAGGACAGATGTTTATTCTGGAAAAAGCAGTAATCAAATGAAAATGTCAGCAAAAAATGCAGAAAGTTACAGTCCCTGCTGTCAGGAAATTTATTAATTTCAAAGCATTACCAGTGGTACATGGGAAGGTGAATTATTAAAAAGTAAATAAAGATTCTCTTGAATTTATATTCTCTATATAAAAAATTGAATAATACTTGGGTTTTTGCCTGCAGCTGTGCAGGTGGTGCCACCATTATTCTCTCAGCCCTCGTTCTCACCCACTCGCACACCGTCGTTGCGCCTGATGGCTGCAAAGGCAGACTCTGCTTTCCTTTGAAGTAGCTGGAGATGAGAACACCACCACCTCGCTGCCACTTATGCCCGTTTGCTGGCAGGCTCACGCCGCTTTACAGGAGCCGTCAGCGTCATCACCTCCACTCACGTGGAGACCAGAGCCCAGCAAGTTGTGCCTAAGGACAGCCAGCGCCTCGGCAGGAGAAGCAGGAGCAACCCAACGTCTCCACGTGTGGGTGGTGTTGCCGCAAGCGTGGGGCGTGATGGACGATACCGTGCAGCCTCTCAGGAGGGGCTCATTTATTTGCCAGCGTACTCCAGGTGGAAGCCCCCAAAAGCTCACCTGCCCGTCAGCTTGAGGACTTCTTTCAGAAGTTCAGGCTCCGTCTTCTCACGTGGCAGGTACTCTGTTTGCTCTGCTACCAGCACTAACCCCTGGTGACAACAGCTTTACCCCTGTTTAGCATTCACCCCACTGATGTATCTACTGACAGAAACCATGCTTCCTGTCACCTCCATTCAGGTAAATTATTCAAGCCAGGCTCTTCCAGTACCACTTCATGTATTATGCTCTCCATTTTCCTAACCATCTTAATAGCCCTTGTCAATCATGCGCTCTACTTTAAAGCAGTCTTTTTTGATCCTGGGTGACCAAATTATACTTTACCTGCCAGCAGTGTATGTGTACGCCCTTTTCTCTGCAGGAAATAACTCACCTAATCCATACTGGGTTTCCAGAGTCTTTGCCTTTTCTGTCATGTTGACAGCCTGTATACGACGTTATGCGTCTTTATCTTGTCTTTTCTCCCCCTCTGCCACCCCAGTAGAAGGATCTTTAATAGTAGCCATCTAATGACAGCAGGTGGTCTTATAATTCATATGTACTTATATGGTTTTGCACTTTGTACTGTGAAACCAATCCAGTTTCTAACGCTCTGTCCCCAAATTCTATCTGTAAAATATTCTGAATGCCCTGTCTGTACCTAGGATGTGTCATCAGCAAGTCAGATTAGTACACTCCCACTTTTTGCATGAAATAAAGCACATCTCTTCTAAGATAGTCCTTGAAGAAATCCATTTCTTCCAGCCCAAGACGTGTCACTATTTCTTTGCTTTCATAGGGAAAACGTGATTTTATCCAGCGTTAAGGAGTCATGGCTATGTGCGTGCTGCTGTGTGAGAGAGGGGGAAATGAGGATGAACCTGGAATACTTGTTTTCACACCGAAAATCGCTTGGAACTAATGGACAAACATTCACAGTAATAAACATGATGATAGAAAAATCTGAAGATAACCATGCTGCTGCCGTCAGGGCAAGGTAGAAAAGTAATGTGACTTCAATATAAGCTAACTGCAGCAGTGCACGGCAGTGTTAGCATTGCCAGAGGACATTAGCAGTCTATACACAAAGCGAGAGAGGGAATGACAAGTGAGAAGGTAAGAAATAAACAATTATTTTGGAAAAGGTGCTTTTTCCAGAGAACTGCATCACAAGGGGAATAAGATAATTAAAGGAAGAAAAACATGGGGAAAAACTTGAGATCTCAGAAAAGTGAGGATCTTTTATGTACATTAAACTTATCACCAACGTGGCTCACTACCTTCTGCGTGGAGGCACTGTAAGAACAAAGGAGGCACTACTTCAAATTAAAATGTGTGTAAATGAGGTTTTAGAACCCAGCGAACTGAATTGTTAGGGTGTGGTTCATTTGTCTGTTGTCATCTAAAAGTTAGGAAACTGGACCGTGCTTATTATCTAAGCACCTAAAAGAGAGAGAAAGAGAGAAAGACCATGTGGAGAAAACAGTATCTAATCCAGGTAAGGAGATTTTTCCACTGGAAGTGCCTATCAGTTGCCCTTGACTGTGGTACTAGGTGAGACACACACACTTTTTATGCAATTAAAATTAAGTAAAATAAATCTGGGCATATATAAAAAAAACCCCAAGGAGATCAAATTATAGGCATCAGACAGTCCTAAAATAAATTCTCTACAAAACTATTGAACAAAAAATTTAGTTTTAGTACCTGATGGCAACGATTTTGCTAATGGCTTTAAGAGTTATCATGAGTACTAGCGACCAATAAGCTTGGTTTCTGGACCATAAAAATTCTTAGAAACTATAATTATGAAAGAAAAAAAAAAAGTACGTGTAAGAAATACCAGGGAAAAAACAGTGTGGCTTTTGCAAAGGGCAGTCATGCCACATATCACACAGTTCTCGGTCAAGGCGAGGAGCAAAAAACATTACAGCTGATACAGTCTGCTTGGATTGCCAAAAAAGGGGCAATGAGAGCCTCTGTCGAAGGGCCTTGTGAAAACTAAATATTCACAGCATAAATGGCAATGATCAATTGGTAAGCTGCTAAAAAAAAAAAAAACGATGAGAATAATTTGATTCTTCACAGTATAATGCTGTCACTCGTGGTGTCACTAACGGATTGGAGCTGAGCCCAGTGCTCCTCCACATATTCATTCAATGTTTCAGGAAGCAGATAAGAAGGGCACTGATAACATTAGCTGATGCAAAATTATTCAGAAATGACTAATCTAAAAGTTCATAACTTTTTGTCTTTAATTCCATGTTAGTAACTACAGTGTGATGCAGAAGGGTAGCATTCTGCTTATACAGAGAGAGGCAATGCAGATATACCTGTGTATGTACACGTAAACATGTATGTACAGGCTAATATATGTAGGCAGTTAGATGGTGAATTACCTGATGTCATTTAAGAACAATAGTTGGAGTTCTTCAAGATTCTTTGACTAATTAGAACACATGATACATCAATGCTCAGGAACTATCTAAGAAACAAAAGATACTAAGAATTATTAGGAATGGAGAAGAGAAAAAATCAAATAACATTATTTACTGTATACTATTAGCGTACATTATGTACTTACTCACTTCACCCCATCTCAAAAGGATGGACTAGAAATAAGACAGAGGAGGGAAGGAAGAAGTTTTGTTACAAGGAGAATGGGTGGGTGACAGATAATAGACAATAATAGACTAGATAATAGATGACAAAGATGGAATATGGCTGAGGTAGATATGATGAATAGGAAATTATTTATTCACAGTTTCTCACAATACAACAGCAGGTAGACTGGTAATGAAGCTATCAGCCAGCAGTTTGAAAGCACAGGGAAAAAAATCTTTTCACACAATGCCAGGGAATTAATTCTCAGAGGATGCTGCGGAAGCTACAGCATAAATTTGTCCCAAGTGTCAGCGAGAGTCGCTGAAAGCAGGGCTACGGGCACATCTGACCTCGAAACGTCCAACCCAGGTCAGAAAATTCCTCAATGAGCCGTTCCCAAGGTTGCCAGCTTGTGCTGGAAAAAAAAGGCTTGCGTATTTGTTCCTTCTCTGAAATGCTCTTTCTAACCAACATTAAAGCCAAGTTCTAGAGGCCACAAGAAAACCTCACTGGGATACGTACGCATCTGCAGTTTTAGTATACTTCATACAATTTTTTTAAATGCCTCCAATGTGTTTCCACAGCTCAGCATTGTCTCTTAGAGAGGGAAAGGGAAACAAAGACACACAGCGTCTGTTCTGTGACTGAGCTCGTTTCCTCACAAGATACTGATGGTTGACATGCCTAGTTTTGTTACTGGTACCTCCAGTTTATTTGCAGGAGTAATCCCTTCATTCTGTCTACAAATACAGGACTCAGCCCTTTTTTCCCCATTTATTAAAACAAACAAACAAAAAAACAAATCCCACAATCAAATAAGGTCAGGGTGATTCTGTAAAAATCACGTCCTCAGATGAAATAAATTACTGTAACGTTATTGGCTTCAGTGAAGCTATGGCAATTTACAGCAGCTGAATATTTACCCAGCACTATGATTCAAGTTACCAAGAATGTGAAATGCTACAATATTGATTCAGAAAAGTCTATTTGAATTTATTTTTCTAAATTCATTTGCTCCCAGATCCATTAAGCATAACAGAAAAATATTTCTAGAATGCCCTTTAAGTGCAGAAATGTAGACTGGGGTCCAAATTCACCAATGCATTTAGGTGTTCTCAGGCATTCTTAGGCTCCTGAGTGATTTATGAGTTTGACCCTCATGGCACAGGGTTGCATCAACAGCCTGCCTCGCAAATGTCACTCGTATGGATGAACATAGTCCTAATATTATCACTGTTATTTTTTGGTAACGGTAGTATTCCAGTGGCACTGGTGGGGAGTGTTCTCCAACAGAGTTATGGACATACCCTGCTGCATTGGATGTGTGCAGCAAGGTTTTGGTAGTGGGGGAGCTACAGGGGTGCCTCCTGGTGAGAAGCTGCTAGAAGCTTTCCCCATGTCCAACAGAGCCAGTGCCAGCCGGCTCCGAGGTGGACCCACCGCTGGCCAAGGCTGGGCCCATTAGCAATGGTGGCAGCGCCTCAATGATAACAGATTTAAGAAGGGGAAAAAAAAGGCACAGCAACTGCAGCCAGAGGGAGGAGTGAGAAGTTGTGAGAGGAGCAGCCCTGCAGACCCCCAGGTCGGTGAAGAAGGAGGGGCAGGAGGGGCTCCAGGCGCCGGAGCAGAGATTCCCCGACAGCCCATGGAGGAGACCCTGGTGAGGCCGGCTGTGCCCCTGCAGCCCATGGAGCTCCACGCTGGAGCAGATCTCCACCTGCAGCCCATGGAGGACCCCATGCCAGAGCAGGGGGATGCCCAAAGGAAGCCATGACCCCGTGGGAAGACCATGCTGGAGCAGGCTCCTGGCAGGACCTGTGGACCCATAGAGAGAGGAGCCCAGGCTGGAGCAGGGTTGCTGGCAGGACTTGTGACCCCATGGGGGGACCCAGGCTGGAGCAACCTGTTCCTGAAGGATGGCACCCGTGGGGGGACCCAGGCTGGAGCAGGTAAAGAGTGTGAGAAGTTCTCCCTCAGAGGAGGAAGAGGTGGCAGAGACAATGTGTGATGAACTGAACACAACCCGTATTCCCTGTCGCACTGCGCCACTTGGAGAGGTGGTAGAGAAAATTGGGAGTGAAGTTGAGCCTGGGAAGAAGGGAGGGGTGGAGGAAAGGTGTTTTAAGATTTCATTTTAAGTTCTCATTGTCTCTACTCTTAGTTTGATTGGCAATAAATTAAATTAATTTCCCCAGGTCAAGTCTGGTTTGCCTGTTATGGTAATTTTTGAGTGATCTTTCCCTGTCCTTGTCTCAACACACAAGCTTCTCATTATAGTTTCTCTCCCCTGTCCTGATGAGAAGGAGAGCGATAGAGCTACTTTGGTGGGCACCTGGTGTCTAGCCAGGGCCAACCCACCACACCTGCCTTGAGATCTCACAATTTATAGACAATATAGGAAGTGTACACAAAAATTCTCCCTTCAGTCTACGCTTGCCGCAGTGACCCTTCTGCCCTTTCCATTGTATAATGGCTAATTTCCTCCAGGTACCTCAGTAAAAGTGGCTCTTGAGAAAGATCATGAAGGAGGAAATAACCTTGTGGTTCAGTTTTTATCAGCTAATGCATCCATAAAGTCAAGGTGGAAGAAAGTCTAAAGGGCTGTATTCAGATTGTCTGTTATAAATACATAATTTACTCATTGTAGCCCCTTCTCTCCAGTGACTGTAAAGTCTGGCAGCAATGTTGGTACCATGATTTGTGTTACTTGGGAACTGAGGAAAGAAATGCTTATATGAGAGGTTGGGGTAGAATTCAAAGGTGAGATGCCTAAAATATCATAAAAGAAATTACCCTAAAAGAAAACAGCCTAAAAGAAAATTGGAAAGGTAAGTAGCTGTGGTGCCTCCATGACCACGGCCCAAGATAAGGGGGGAGGATCTTGTTATTTAGGCACAGGATAAGGCCTCAGTCAAATGGTTTGTTTTCAAGCTCTGCTACAGTCCTCTCATGTGATTTTGGATGTGCCATTACTTCTCTCACCCAGTTCTGCATTTATGAAGTGCTAGTCATATTTCATTTCTAATATTTGCCTTGGTTTTAAGTACCTGCCTGTAAATTTGCTGGGGGAAGGATAGCCCTTATACGGGTGTATATGCATGTGTGGACAAAGCTTTCTATAACGGAGTCCAGTTTTCAGCTGAGTCTCTAGAAAGTACTGCAAAACAAGTCTCAGTCTATCAATAAAGCAGGATTGTAAAATTGTAGACCTGAATGACGTGAAAATTATAAGACTGTCAACAGTGAAAAAGGAAAAAACAGATGATAGAAAAATAGAGGATATCTTTGAGACAAATACAAGGAAGAGTTTTGCCTTCTCTTTACCTACAGGTACTTTTGACTCTCGTCAGATCCTCAAAGATATTTGTACTAAATATTTTTGAGAAGCCAGGTCATAACCATAAGCAGTCTGCATGTGTTAGTACTATGAGGCACTGCTAGACTCTTTCTTTGCTTACAGTATTTGTAACTGGCATCTACACTCACTAGCATCATAAACAAGTGAGAGAGGGGGACAGTTTTTCTCCACTCTCTGTGTATTTATTTTGTGTGTTTGGCAACATTTGGAACCAGACCAAAACCAATTTAAGTCAATACTCAGATTCATTTGTTCCCTTTATAGCCCATTTCCCCTCTTGGTTTGCGTGGGTATTTCCAACAGCAACAGCAAAGAGAAAATATTTCAAAGCAAAGCAAAATGTGGTTATATAACAGCAAACAAAGGCAAAAGGTTTCAAGGGGAAAATGTGGCTCCTGAAAATAATTTTAAGAACTTAGCTTTATACAGACTGCTACACACAGTAATATAATTACAGAAGTACAAATGCCCCACACACGTACCAATGCACAGAGTAAATATAATTGCATCAGTGCTTATAAGAGCATAGCTTATTTTATTACAGAAAGAGGAAGAAACTGTGATGGTACTAGACCCGCATGCATCTTGCATCCATGATACTCTTATTATCGTTTGGGCATAAAAATTTGAACCCCTCGTATATATGTAGTCAGACTGGTAGAAAAACTGAATGCAGAGCAATGCTACACTTTCCCCTCTCCCCCTTATTTTAAGGTTCTTTCTCTTCTGAGCTCTTCTAAACTATTATAAGGTTGGGGAGTGGTCAGCCCGCCCACTGGAGAGAGGTTGGGTTCTAGTGATAAGCTGTTTATTAGTCGTTTAACTCAAAAATATGTTCTTGGCTTCTTTGTGGCAGCCGTTGAAGACGAATACTACAAAGCTCTAGCAGCAGTCAATGCAACCCGCCCAGCGTTATAATAGTTAGGAAAAAAATTGCTGAAATTAAATAAAAGTGTTGAGTTAAAAGCACTTTTTTAATTCAGCTTTTGGAGGTGTGTACCTTCTTAATGGCTCACTGGTTACTATGGGAACAAGGGTTTTCCCCTCTCCCTCAGGTTTTGCCTTTAACTGTGTTCAGTGCAATGTCGCTCCATGTCACTCTTTGAGCTGTCTGAAACAGCTTTCATAGACTTTTGTTGCAATACATGTATAGCCACCTATAGAGAATGAAAAGGCTGATTTTCTTCTTTGTGGCAGGCACGGTGTTAGATAACAGGTAACCGATTGTAATAGATAATTTGTTCCACTCGGGTTTATTGGCTTATTTGCTTTTTCCTTCTTTCCCTTCTTTTAAGTATTGAGGATCTATATATCTATCTATCACAGCTTTTGATGTCTCTTAAAAAAATACAAGGTTGGAAAGCAATTGGCAGTGCAATTAGTACTGTTAAATCAGCATGAACCCAAATCATTTAACTTGCTTCTTAGCAGCTGATACCAGGAATATGAATTAGAAGGTGGAACTAAAATTGAACTATTGAAACTGGAAATCTTCAAAACAAAAGACCCTGAATTTCAGACCGAGAAGAACATAGACTTCTTTTAACACAGCAAGAAATAAAAAAAGAGAGGGCCAGAACATGAGTTTAATGAGCACATGTTTGTTTGCTTTCTTTTCAAGAAACTGGCAGCTCTACCGCGTGCGACTGTGAGGGTGGTTGCGACGGCACAATGAGCGCTCTTGCCTCTTCTTCCTTCGGTTCTGGTCAATGTTCAGCGCGCTGCTCGGCAGTGAAGAGGAAGAGTACAATAACTGCTGTGTCGTGGACCACTCTCCTCCACTTCCACCTCCCTCTGAAGGAGGGGAATATACATACTAAATATCGTTGAGGAAGCTTTGTGTTGCCATTCGCTGGGATGTTGTACCTGGAAGAGGACACTGGAGCCATTTCACCCTGCCCCAGGCATGTTGCTTCCTACATTTGGCAGCGAAATTACACCGCAACGGTGGGTTTTTCCTTCCTCTTATTTTTTGTTTTAAACAATGTCATAGCTGAAGGATGAGCACAATATGCTGATTCCTCTGAGTACTGCAAATATGCATGGTTGCATTTTATGTACGGTATCTCCCAGCCATGGTCACTTTGGGTACAGTTTTAGGGCTCTTTTTCTGCCTCCTTGTCTCCTGGCAGGGTTGCACATGCCCAGAGTTCCCAGTCCACACTTAATGCGTTCCAACTTGAAAAGCAATTATTTTCCACTGGCATTTTTGGTCTCAATTTTCCTTCTATTTTCCATCAAATTTTGCTTTGAATACTCTTTCACAGGGAAGTTGAATCAGATCAAATGAGCTTTGCATTTTGTTCTGAAGTTGCTGAGTTCATTATCAACCTGAGACCTCCCCAGGACTCCTAAATTTGGGATACGTGCAGAAAAACTATTTCCTTCACATATTTCCTTCACATTTCCTCCACCTACCTCCATCACAAGTCTTACACTCCTTGCCAGCTTATCAGTGACTGAGTTGTTGAAAGCAGCCTGTGGGTGGGGGCGGAAACGGGACACACGACTTGATGGCCAGAACCAGTGCCATGAGGACCACTGTGGTGCTGTGTCCTAAAATGGTCCAATTCATAGGCTCTGTTGGGTTAATTCACAGTCTCACTAACAGATCTTATGTTTTCTTGGCATTTTAGTAATTTCTGAAGTAGGGATGGAAGAATAAAAATAACTAAGACTAGACGGCTTATTGCCCTCTCGTGTGAGTTGCAAGGTAAGCAGCAGTAAGATACGTAAGCAAAAGCCGTTTCAAGGCCAAATTCACTAACCTGTCATACTGATGACCTGCCAGAGCATCCCTTTGGGCCTCTCTGGTAGCCAGAGTATGTAGCTCTGGCTCCCCCAACGTCTTAGAAAGCTCTTGTGGCTGACCTTGTTGTGGATGGGTGCTAGGGCTCTTTGTCTGGCCCAGTCTCCTCCATGTAGCCCATGTGCTTTTTCATGATGCCACAAAATCAGCATTACCCATACAGGATGGCTCAGGTCTTTCCTACAAGGCTCTGAAGTCACCTGTTATAAAGCCACAGAGCATTTATGAGGAGCCTAAATCCAGGTCCAGCCCTTAGGAGCCAGACTAAAGATGCTCCTTCAGCTTTAAAGTGCACCACGCCCTGGGAAGCTCGGGTGCAAGGCAGGTGTAACCCAGGAGATCCTGCTGCTTTTCTGTTGCTCTCTGAGAAACTAGAGATCATCTGAAATGTTGTGCCTTAGCTCCCAAAATTCTTTCCTCCATCGCAGCAATTAAGAACTCAGCAGAGGTTTGCACCCCACGCTTTTTCCTGCATATTGCACAGTCTCCACGGACACTCGTGCGTATGAAAGCTGCACTTCAGACTCTAACACATAGGAGGGAATTTCAGAACTGGGCTAAGCAGGTGCAACTTTACTGATAGTTCCCACCTGCACCCAGATCTCAATCTGTCACCAGTGTACCCATATCACAGCAAAGTACACTCAAGGAACACTTGCCGTGATGCTGCTCAGAAAGTGCTCTGTGAAGAGGAAAATGTCTGTTTCATTGTTCATTTGTACATGACAAACCATGGAGGAGCTTCCCTATGCAATATTTTAAATTAAGAAGTCGGTGAGAGAGGTCTCTTTCTCAGTTTAATTTGGTTTTAATTCTTCATGAAGTTCCCGCTAAGGAATACTAATGTCACAGCGGAGAACAAATCAGTCCGGTGTGTCACACAATGTCAAACCTTTTCATCTGACCTGAGAGATAATTTCTCTAAACAGTATCACCATAGTCAAAAGGAATTATAGTTAATTCATACAGTGAGAATATAATTAACATTCTTAGAAAAGAACTGACTGCCGATGTTCTTACCACCTTATGAAAAGATTTTTCTTAGGAGTGATAGAAATAAACTAAGAGGCCTGAAAATCTCTTTTTATTAGTCTCATGTGCAGGACGATCACATTTACCACTTGCCAGGCAGCCGTTTGGAAGTATAATATATTAAAAAGCTGTGCATCAAATAAAAATACAGGGTTGGCTATTACAGAGATTGAGTTTTTTAGTATTAATAGCTGAAGAACAACCAATCCTCTCCATCTTCATGTCTATCTATGCAGTCAAGTTCAAATTGATTCTTCGACTGATTTATAGATACATCAAAAAAGCTGGAAAGCTGTTGCAGGGACACACATATTTGTATCAACTGCGATGTCATCAGCCGAGCCTGCATTATTTTTTCTCCAGCGGTCATGCTGCTTGCTTAGCAGAAGTAGTCCTATTGATAGCCCTAGTGGTCACTTGTTTCTCCCTTGGAATGTTTAAGCAGTGATTGTTTGGGTGAAAACAGATGAAGAAAAGATGAGTGGCAAAGAGCAAACCTTCAGTAAGGAAGGGCATCGATTCACAAACCACCTAGCTCTAGTTTTGAAACACAACAGTAGTAAAAAAACACAAAGCTTAAAGAATACAAACCAAGGAAAGGGTACAAGTTTTTTTACCACACACTTCCATCAACCTCTTAAGACAACAACAAGATGATGCAACTTTCTTCACCCAAAGGATACATAAGTTGTCAAATTCCTCCAAAGGCTTTAGCTAAAACTACTGTGATTTTTTTTTATCTTTATAGAAGAAGTTGAAATATTTGGGTACACATCAATCCAGCATCTTGCAATGACATTTCATTTTGAAATTTACCCTAAAATAACATTCAAAAGAGTTGAAAAACGTAGGGCAAAGAAACAAAACCAATGTGTCTGATTCAAAAGCAAATACTCTATTGGACTCGGAATAAAAAACACTTTTTTTCTGAAGTGCAAAAATTGAAAATTATAAGGTAAATTTAAACTCCTTCCCCATTTTTTCCAGTTCTTGAAAAACCAAATATTTGCACAGATTTATTTTTGACATAATATATTAATCAGGCCTCAAAAGCTCAACAGACCTATTTGTTCTGTAATTTCTACACTGTAAATATCTGCTTACTATCATACTTTAGCACTGATTTTGATAAGTGAATGATGCAGTTCTGCAGGAATGTAGCTGGAGTTCTGTTGTCCACATGTTGCAAATAAAGGCTTAGTATTCTCTTAGTATTCTCATATTACTTCTATATGCAAACTGGCTGGAAAGGAGTAAAAAAAATTACCTCTGTATCCAGGAGATGAACTGGAAAGAAACCTACTGGCATGCCTGCAGCATTGTTTTAACTTTTATTTTGTTTATTCTGGCACCAACCAGCAGAGATGTGTGCAAATGATATGAAGAGATATAAAACATGGTAGAGAGCCCATGAAAATCTTTCCTCATCTAGTATCCCAAAGGGCTGACCTAGCCAGATTTTTATTTTTTTGAAACTTTAATTCTTCTAGGTCAATAATGCACTGATTGATTTATTTATGGTTCTGGCGAGTTGCATCCAGGCAGGATTGGGTTCTCTTCTCTGCCATAGGGGAACACTGTAGCAATTTTGTTTTAATATATATTTACAGATGTTTAATTCTGAAAAAAAAATATTTTTATGTAAAAAATTTATTGTCCCATTTTCCTCTGGGCTTTGGAGTATGGTTGCCTTTCATTTGTCATCCCAGAGACAGGCCAAGGGTGTTAGGCCCTGAATGTGCAGTACCTGAAACCTAACTTACACATGCGCAAACACCCCAAGAAATGTCCTCTGCTGGCCAGGCCAGGTAGGATGGAAGAAGTCCCTTTCAGCAGACGTTTCTAGGTGTTTACACTGGGGCTTCCCAGGCTGGTATGCGCACTGCCGTATAGGTGAACAACGTCACAGGGATGCGACTTCCAAGCGCTGTGTGGTCTTGGTCACCCACTGGGTCTGATGGTAGGTCTCGTTTTGCTGTCGCCAGCTGCTCTCTGTGCAAAAAAGGCTTGTATGCTCCAGCTCCGGGAGGTCTGCTCGAGCGCTGTGCTATGTCCACTGGTAATTCCTGGGAATAACAACCCTACAGGGATTATCACAAGGTTGAATGGAGCTGAATGGAATAGCAGAACTCAAGAACACTCACCCGAGGAGCGGCAACCGATGCACAACAGAAAGTTGCACTGTTTAAGCCAATAAGGGTTTTGTCCTTGGAGTTGTATTGTCTAGCAATACAGCACACTGACTAGGTTTAAAAGTGATTTGTTTCAGAGTGTGAAACCTGGGCGCTGCTGTCTATGGGCTGATGCTGTTCTTTGTTTTCTCTTTATGCAGAATATGTTGTCCTGTTCATCTCCTTACCAATCCTCTCCGATTACTCAGGAGTTAAAAAACAGCCATACTAATATAAGAAAGTATTGTAATTTCTTGTTTCACCTCGGTTGTTAATAAAGAGAGCTTTCTGACCATTTGACAGTACATTACATCATCATTGCACTCTAAATTTTCCAAATTTTTCCACAGGCATATAATATCAACATCCATTTAATCTTCCCCATTCCTTTCTTTCAAGGCAATCTTTGCATTCAGAGCTTAATCCCAGGCACGCCATCCCTAACCCTTTGTGCAAAAGTGATGAGAAAGTATAGGTACACATATTAGTTTAAAAAGTGACACCCAAAGAGATGAAAGGAGATTTAATTTCTAGATTGAATCAATTATTCTGTGAATAATAGAAAATGGTGCACATACTAAACAATGAATAGTTGGCTTTTGTAACACAGCAATAATTGTTTTTGCTGGGGAAAAGCAACTGAATCAATAAACACTAAGGTTGCAGACTGGTTTTGTTGATTGATCTCATGATCTCAGCTACTTCTAAGCAATACAGTTACTACTGCTGGTCATATAAAAATAAATATGCATGTGCTGAAGATCTACTAAGCAGCCAAAACAACACTATTATTTTTAAAACCTCCTAATTATGCCATTTCAAATGAATTTTAATCATTTGAGATTGTTACTTTTGTGTGGAAACCTTTAGGATATGTTAATGCACTTCAACTTGGTTGTCTTCTATCTGGAAAGCCATTTTAGACATCACTTGACTCAGACAGGCTTTTGCACAAGATTTTAATTCTTTAATGTCATGTCTAGTCTCCACCATGACATAGCAAGGAGCCGCATTTCTAGTTCTCTTCTGTATGTCTGTATTTTTCATTTTGTGTGTGTTATAAAGGTGCATAAATTACTATAGAAGTCTAAAATCTTCCTTATTTCACTGCAGGGAGAATTTCATTCATAATGGATAAGGAGTATGTTTATGCTGCTGTGAGGTAACAGGTCTTTCACTAGATGTTGCTTTCACCTTGGTAAATAGTTTGTTTCCTGCCTACCCAGGTAGTAAATCTATATCACTACGTCCAAGGGACATAAGCATTTCCAGAGCATCTTTAAAAATCCATGATCCTTTGTGGAAAGTATTGAAACCTGAGATCTTCATTAAATATCAAGTATATGAATTGTAATAAGCCCTCAGAGGGACATCTGAGTCTGAATGGAAGCTGAGGGAGAAAAAGAGTATGGGAGAAGACACTTGTTTCCAGCTCAGTATCCTTTTCGGGAAAAGCAATTGTGCAGACAGACCCTGTCAGAGAATCAGTTCCCATCTGACAGATGTGGAAACTGCCAGATAGCTTTTCAGTGGAATGGTATTGATATAGACTATCTCAAGACAGAAAAAGTATAGGTATCTCTAAATTTTTTTTCCTCTTTTCATTTTTTATCTACAGCTGTCCCTAATATACCTTCTTTAGTCTCTTAAGTATGTTATACTGAATTATTCTGTAGTTACTATAAGGTCTAACTAGCATCATGGATGACTATGAGGTGTCTGGCAAATCACAGCATCCTGCTTTCAAGAGAACGGCCAGCTAAGCTATGGGTGCCCAAAACCTTGACTCAAAATTGGCGCTAATGCACAAAGGAGCACTAAGCTGAGGCAGATGGAAGCCTTAACAGGATCTCCTCAAGCCCATCTTCTGTCTTTTGCTTACAAATAGTGATGTGACCCACAGCCTGACGGGTGATCACCACATCCGCTCACCTACCTCATTTCATAAGACCACTGAGCTGTGGTCCTCCTTTCAACTGTCATACCCAGTGATGGTCAGGAGAGATGAGCTCTTCTTCCCCTGCAGAGGCGGAGATCTGGCTAGGGAGCCCTGACAGTTTAAGGTCTATGTCTGAGCCCTAAGTATCCTTTAAACTTTCACACCATCCAGCTGTGATTGTCTAACACAAGATGGAAGCAGTATCTGAAAGTCAGCAGGCAGGTTTCTGAGCTCACTCTTAGCTGTAGGGAATAGGAAAAGACACCACTGAACAGGAGAAGCGGAGACATTATCCAGTGTATGGGAGTGTGCTTGGCAAACTAAAGAAATATCCATCGATATTCAATTTTGAATGGATTATGTAGACATTTCCTTGGAGGGTAACAGCTTTGGAAACTAAGCGTAGTTAACCATATGGATTAGCAAAGAAAGAGAGTGCATATTGCTGCCTGCCTTTGGATTCCTTCTGTAGATACCTTAACATTGGCTAAATAACGACTATGCTACATAATCTTACTTCAACTTTGGACAAGGTAGGACTAAGTCTTTGCAAGGTGAAGGAGGCGACAGAAAAACCAGTCCCGGTGCTGCTCACTGATTGTACTTTAGGAAATATTTGTCACCATGGCAGTTTTTTTGCCATTTGAGGCTCCTGCACAGAAGTGAAACCTGAGGGGTGCTTGTTCCACACGCATCAAGAGCCATCTTCTGAGAGCAGCTTTCCATGCGAGGCATGTAGCATTCACAATTGGCAGGCAGATGAGGCTCTGGAAAAAGGCTTCCAAAGGCTACCAGACCCGCTGGGTTCCTTACAGCTAAAAGGAAGCATTAGAGAGGCACAACGATGCATTTCCATGTTTTCCGTTGGTTTGTATTATGTTCTCTACTATGGAGCCATTTAGAAAAGTTGTTTCCTTTAAGTGTTCTTCCATTCCTTCTGCTAAATACCACATTTGAAGCCAGGATGTCTCTGCATAGGAAGTAAGTGATAGAAGTGTGAAAGTAATTGGGTTTTAAGATTTTTCTGTCAAAACCTGATCAAAACCAGAATTTCTTCTTAATTGTTTTCAGATATTTTTAAATCAATCTAGAAAAGACTGAAAACACTTCTGATTAACAGAAAACGAAAATCTGAGGTAGATAAATGCTTCAGAAAAAATATGAAGAGTTTTACTTTTAGGATGAGGGTGGTGGCATTTGTTCTCAAATAACTAATAGAGAAACTATGCATTTTATCACATCTATCTCTAAAGAGAAAACTTAACAAATTCCTCCACAGTGTTGATTAATATTTAATTCTATAGATTACTTTTAATTCAAGCAACCAATTAAAATTAGTTTTCTTCTGTCTGGTCATACTTCAATTTAATCTGATTTTAGCAGTATTGATAGCAAAAAAACCTGTTGATAATTCCTGGTATTTCAAATGTGTTTAAAATAACTATTGCTTTAGGATTTGTGACTTCTGTTCATGAACAGTTGGAGTTGGACAGTAAGGAGGCTGAGTCATAATAATGACCTAAAAGCTTCAGATAAGTTGAGTCTCAACAAGAACTACAGCAGAAATTAACACACCCTTCAAATAAAAAAAGCAACATGATGGATCCTGTTCCTGATATGTTCCCAAATGTCTTAAATGGATTTCAAGATATGTAAAATTGAGTAATATAGGAGAAAATATTCATACAATTGCTATCAATATTTTTAGTTGTACTCCTCAGTGTTTGCACTGGGAGTACATCAAGCATCACCTGTCATGGGCCAAGACTTTATGGACCTAGGTACAGTACAGACTCTGAACAAAAGAAGAGACCCTGCCTCAATAGGAGTGACAGTGGTCAGATGCAAACAGATGGGTGAACAACAAATAGTAATGAAACACTAATAAACAGTGCTGCCTAAATGGTGTTCTGTCTCACGGGCACCCACAGACAACAAGAATCTCAACAAGGTCTCTGAAATTTCTGGGAACTCCTCCTAGGTAAAATGGACAAGATAGAAGCAAGTTGTCAGGAGGACAACAAAACCTGGCACAACAGTGTGGCTGGCATGCAAATAGACATCACCATTCCAAGTGAGAGTTGGATGGCTGGAGGCACGACTGTAAAAAGTCATGACAACTGCAGTAAGCTTGAGGCAACAAAATGAATTTTACGTAACTTCAGGGGAGAGCTTGCAGACTGTTCTGAGCCTTCACCTGTGCTCAGCTGACTTCTACTTGGGATTTAAATCTCTTTTCAAAGAAGGAATAAATCTGTTTGAAATGTAGGGATTCACCCACTGGTATCTATTACTGATCACACTGACCATAATCTCTCCTTTTCTCTATCCACGTAAAATTCATGCTAGATTCATTTTATTGTCTCCTGCGTGGAGAGGAGACATGCAGAGGATGGATTGGAGGGAGGCCAAAGGTGGGGGAAATGTTGTCAAAGACAAAAACAGGCACACATTAAAAAAGATGTGGAGAGGAATCATAGCTTGTCTGGTGGGAGAAGGGAAAAGTTTGGGAGGACAAAGGGACAGTGAGATCTCATGAAAAACTCCCCAGGTGTGTGAATTGTAATGACATGACGGGAAAGCAAATGGAGGTACTGGAGAGAGAAAAGGAAAAGGAAGCAGGAGGGAGAAGGATTCAGTGAAACAAAGCGGGGAGTAGTAAAAGCTGGGAAACATCACAAACAAGCCAACCCAAAAATCCCCAGTGCCTACAAACAGCATCTTCTCTTTGTTTCAGGGGAGGTGAAGAGGATAGCACTGTTTTGACTTAGAACTCCCTTGTTTTGCCTGCAGCTGCTGTTTTCCTGCATGCAGTACAGTGCTGATTTCCGAGAGGGGAAGATTCCCTTTAGAATGGAGATGGCCATTGTCGACATTTCACAGGCGGTTGTGCTCCCCTGTCAGCCAGTTTATAAACAGCAGAACCCTGGCTAAAATGAGACTGTTTTTTTCTTGGCAGAAATATTAACACTAAATGACTTTTGCTATCTTTCATTCAAAGCAATGAGCAAAAGAAAAATTCAGAAGTATTCATATGAATATTTAAAAGTAGGGAAAATAAACAGTCCAGATATGCTGCAATTCCATCTAGTTCCCACAGGCAAAATGATGCCAATACATCTCTCTGAAGAGCTGTTTTGCTGGCATTTATTGGTCCTCATCAGCTGCTGATTGGAGGGGGAAGGAGATAACGTTCAGGAAACAAGCATACTAGAGGGGTCCCATTTCGTGCTTTGGGATTTGGATTTTGCCTGTGGTATTATCCGGTTCCACCAGTTCATTTCTCCTTGCACATGTAGGTTCGGTACTGAATCAGATTCGTCTGTGCCTTCCTCTCCCTGTACTCCCGTTACCGAAGGAAGCGACACACTGAGGAGTGAGAGCAAAGGGTGATTTAAGGGATTCCGATTCCGTGCATTGGCGTTTCCTTAGGAGGCCCTTTACTTTATTTGCACTAGTCTGTAAGCGATTTACACCACATTTAACCCAGTTTCTGACAGAAACAGTACTATGCTTAATTCTTACCGCACAAGTGAAAGTGTACTTGGGATCTGTGAAGACAATCTGCAGATTTTAAAAATACCTATACTATTTCCAGTTTTTCAGTTTGGGCTGAGCAATTCTTGCCTTGTTCCGTGGAAGACAGAAAGTGACTGCGTAGCTCTACCCAATGCTATCTTCTTCCAGCTCTGACAGCTCACTGACAAATGACACATACCATACTGTTTCACTGGAACCCTTCCCTACCTCCTGCCTGCACCCTGTAGCTCATCTGATGGGATAAAGTCAAGGAAAGCTTTCGGTTTTTAGTGGTGGAAATAAGAGCAGCTGGCTAGGTGCAGCCGAAAAATCTCAGTTGCTGTCTCTGTCATTGCCTGTATTCACTTTAATACATAATTGCCTGAACTCATGCAATGAGTCTAGTTTGTCCTCTGGGTAGGCAGCAGGATTGAGAGCCCAGGAAGGGGAAGTCTGAAAAGAGCTGGATGCAGGCAAGAGCAAACTCTCGCCTGCCAGAGACCCGGAGCAGCCGGCCCCGAGGCGTTTCTGATGCAAGCCAGGGGAGTATGCTGACTTCATTAAGGGAAGCCTTGATGAAGGAGTGAAAGACATCTCTTCCTCAGGACATTCCTCCAGGATGAGATAGTGGTGCAAAACCTGCCCGACTTCCCGTGAGAAGCTTTCCCCAGCCCACCATCCAGAATGCATGGGTGTTGGGCAAGACGGCAAGTTGCAAAACGTAAAACCTGTCCCCCAACGCTTTGGCGATGGGTGTAAAACAAGCCCAGTAATTTGAAAGGCAAACAGCAACCTCCTCACTATGTGACTGAGGAAACTAAAGGTAGGCCAATAACAGATAAGATGGTTTGCTGGCCAAAAAAACAATTTAACTGGTCTTGGTCAACGTGATGGGATACTAGGCAATGGAGGGGGAATTATGCTTTATAATTTTTTCTTCCACACACACCAGTTTATTTCTTTAATTTTAATTTAACAAAGCTTAATAAGATGTAGGTTAAATCCATTTCAAATAGCCATATTAAATGAGAAAACCCAGGAAAATGAAAATGTTCAAGTGAAATATTTCACTTTGACCAAAAATCACTCACCAAGTTTTTCCATTAATTCACTAATAGCTTTATATTTACTAAAAGCTGCATTTTTCTTTGAAATAAAAATCGCTGAAGTCTCTCTGTGACATGTTTTCTGCCACTATATATTTCTGAATCAGTAGATACAACAAATCTCAGCTCACATGTAACCAACAAAAAAAGCTGATTTGCTTGGCACTGTTGAAAGGCAATCATAAAAGAATTTATGGGGAGAAAATCTCTATTTCTGCTAATGATGGGAGTTTCTTTCAGAATATACTGTGTCTTGATATTATCTATTCTTTAACCTATTCAGTACTATCACATAAATTCCTCTCTGATTTCAACAATGCTGTCAGCAAATATTCCAGAGTTAAAAGTAGAAACACTGAACAAGTTATTCATAACCTTAGCCTCTTCTTTTATTTGCAAAGTACTGGTGAATACATTTAGTGTTCACAAATGTGGTTACTGCCAAGAGTTTTTCAATTAACTATTCAGTATGCACAGCAAGCATTCATAGGATTTTAATTTTGAACATTTGTTCTGTGTTTTTCTTTATTTGGATAAGTCACTATCTTCCGACTCTCTAACCCATGCAGGACTCCCCAGTTCTGAGACATAAACTTGTGCACACACTCATACAAGAATTCACAAAATCATTTTTCTGTATGATAAACTTGTGAACAAAGATTCACATATATGTAATAATCAGCCAACGGCTGATCAGCACCGCAGTAGGCACTCTCATAAACAGCGCTTATGAAAGATTTGGCTATGGCAGTTCTTACCAACTTCAGTCAAGATTTTCATGGTAGAGGTGACTGTATGTCCTAAGCACGTTAATAGTGCCTTTCTGGGGTCAATCTTTTAAAGGTCTTTCGAAATAACTGGCTACAGGATTGCCCCCAAGTAAGGCATGTGAAAAGACTAAACTCATCGTGGTTTCTTCAGGAATGGAAAGAAATCCCAAATAATGCTAATCTATGTCCGATCTGAAAAGCAACCACTCGATCTAGAGCAAGAGCACCTGCTGCCGTGCAAAATGCACTTGTACAATATATAGTAAATTTCCAACACCAAGAAAGAATGCTTACAGGCAGTTAAAATTTAAAGCATGTTGTTCACACGTGTGGAAACATTACCAACAACTTACTCTGAGGTGACCTCTAGCAAAGCTCTGAGCCAAGCCAGTCTGACAAAGCCGCACACCTGCACTTAGCTGCTCCCCTAAGTCCCTCTAGCTTTCTGCTCAGGGCTCAGGAGTTGCCCTGAAGAGTGTGAGGTTTGAAACAGGATCATCAGTGAGCACGTTACATGACTCCAAATCCATGCCATGCTGGCACCTGAATTAACCTCCTGAGGGAGGAAGGTTTGGCTCTTCTGGGCATGAGCAACATACTTTGTAGAACAGCAAACGCAGAAAGCGAAACAGGGAGAAGGTGACAAAAATCAGGAG
>NW_010555602.1:105914-115731 GCF_000687285.1 Phaethon lepturus
AGCTTTCCTCGGGTCATTGAAAGTATTCAGGTCTCTCCAGGCTTTTTTTTACCCGCTTTTCCTTTTTGGGTCATTTTATGTTGCCATTCGTTCCTTGATCTCTCTCCCCTTTATATAAATGATTTGCCCTGACACCAATATACCACAGAGTAAGTGAATCACTGCAGAAGTCATTACGAAAATACAGATCACTGGTTACCTGTTCCTGCATGTGTAGGCAGACAATATATTTGGTAATAAACCATGTGCTGAAATTGAGAGATTTATCTGGTGCGTAATCTTTGGGAAAATGCTTGTGTCTGATACGAATTTGTGGCAGTGTGATCTCACCTGGTGCCTCTCCGAGGGGAGAGGAGGGTGTGGAGGAGCAGGATTTGTTGGGGTTCTTACAAAAGAAAAACCGTTGCCAAAAACGCATCCAGGCTAGCATGAAAAGCAAAAGCTATTCCACAGAGGAATAAGAAGAAAATACACGCCAAGAGAAAGAAAAAGAAGTAACTCACAAAACGAGGAAGAAACCTGTTAGCAACAACTTCCCGTACGGTCTTCCATTACTCAAGAAGAACCGATGCCTTTTATGTGTATGTGTAGCACAACTGTGTAATACACGGGGTACCTGGGGGGGCCTGGCACCTTTAATAGCGCTCTCCTTTAATTTGATTGCCTGTCCGATGTGTTATGTCAATGCAGGGAGGTATTTACATTAACGGCTACATGGAAATCTTTTACTCATTTTCAGTGTCTCATTTATAACCCGCCACACTTTTGCAGAGTGATACCAGGGGAGGTGCTTCCCCCTCTACAAGTTCAGACAGAAACCGGACATCTGGATCTCCGAGGTGCCACCCAAATGCCACCAGTATGTGCCCATGCGAGTCCCATCAAAATCAGCTGGAAAACTGTGTGTGTGCTCACGAGAAAGGCTTTAGTGTTCAATTTTTTGAGCAGTACTTTGAAACTGGGACAAGCTGGTGGTGGCAGCTACTGATACTGGCACAGTAGCAACATCCAGAGAACTTGGGAATTCCCAAGTTGCAGAGGTTAGACAGAAATAAACAGGTAAATAAGTATGTTGAGTGACCCCCCCCCCCCCAAAACGTATTTCATTTAACAGAAGATAAGCAGTTGAAGTAATTTTCTCAATGAAAAGGTGATGTGACCACGAAGTGTTGTGTATGCTCATGATTCCTGAGATCTTCCTGGGCTTCATTTCCTTAGTTTAGATCCTATTGATCCACGGTGATGTTCAGAAAAGCTACCTGAGACTTAATCCAGATTATACCCAGGATGTGTTTGCTATGCTTTGTGTTAACTTCCTTCGGTATTACTGACTAAAATATTTTTTCTAAATAACCAGAACTGATGTTTTGTTTGTTTTCATAAAAAAAATTACATTCATATTTATCTTAGGAATAGTTTTCAAAATGGACCCAGGAAGAGGAAGACATTGATAGAAAAATACAGATGGGTAATTTTGGCACTCACACACACACTTAAAGATTGTTATAAAGTAAATTACCTTTGCCCCAGGCATGTTTTAGGATTTTGTTGTTCAGTTCAGTGAACTGGTTCACTTTTACTGTCTTGGTAAAGTTGTGACTGCAATTGAAATTAAACTATACATCTAGTGGATTAGTTAACTGGGCAACATCATTTAAAGTTTGCAGTTTACGTGCATGTATATAAATAAATATATATGAAGGCTTTTTAAGCTTTTCTTTTTGGAAGATCATTGTGGGTTGTTGCTTCTAACTGGTAAAAAGCAACCTTCCAGAGAGTTTAATGAGTTTATAATTACATTTGATAGGGAATAATTTTTTAGAAATAGATTCTTTTGTTTTTTCACATTCAGAGCTGTTGAGACTGAATACAAAAGACATCTTTTAATGGTAGGAGAATAGATAGTTTTAAACTTCCACCTCCTCTGTGGTACTTTGATTTCTGGCAAGGTGGAAATTGTGTGAATAAGGGGGGCAAGCCTTAGTACTGCATGTTTTCTATATTCTAAAACACAGGAACAAAGAAGGTGTTTTTTTGGAGGAGAAATTTCTTGAACATCTGAGGAGAAAAATAGTTTTGTCTTTACTTGATTCTATTTAAGCATCAGATCTACATCTTTATCTTTTGACTTTCAAGCTGAGGGATAATACGGAACTGAGCATGTGCTATCTCCTTCAGCATGTTTGAGAAATCACAGCTTCAAAAAATTAGACAAAGGATGGCAAAATCGATCCATGCCAGTTGCTTAAGTGTTTCTGGATTATCAGGAGGGGAAACCCTGACAGCAATCTATGGACTACCCTGGGTGGCTCCTCTGGCAGCAGTTTTCACTCTCTGAGGCTTCTTTGTCCCTGCGATTTACTGTGTGGCTTTCTGTTCTGGTAAATCAAATTTATTGTGAAGTGCCAGTGGCACAGGAGGTGGCACAGAGCAAACTTTGGCAGGGGTCACTGAGATTCTTAGGGGTAATAATAATTAAAATGCCTCACTACCAGAGGAGGCCAAGGGATGGAATACTTCTCCTGTGAGGACAGGCTGAGAGAGTTGGGGTTGTTCAGCCTGGAGAAGAGAAGGCTCCAGGGAGACCTTCTTGCAGCCTTCCAGTACTTAAAGGGGGCTTATGAGAAAGATGGGGATAGACTTCTTAGCAGGGTCTGTAGTGATAGGACAAGGGGTGATGATTTTAAACTAAAAGAGGGGGGATTTAGACTAGATCTAAGGAAGAAATTTTTCACCCTGAGGGTGGTGAAACCCTGGCACAGGTTGCCCAGAGAGGTGGTAGATGCCCCATCCCTGGCAACATTCCAGGTCAGGTTGGACGGGGCTCTGAGCAACCTGATCTGGTTGAAGATGTCCCTGCTCACTGCAGGGGGGTTGGACTAGATGGCCTTTGAAGGTCCCTTCCAACCCAAACTATTCTATGACTCTATGTTTCCATGATTCTATATGGTTCTATGATTCTATGACAGTACTTTATATTGTCCTTTTGTTGTTGATACTTTGAAGGAATTAGGAAATGTAACCCAACATCAACCCCCTTTTGAAGTAAATAGTAATCATAGAATAGTTGGGTTGGAAGGGACCTTTAGGGTCATCTAGTCCAAGCCCCCCCCAATGAGCAGGGACATCTTCAACTAGATCAGGTTGCTCAGAGCCCCGCCCAACCTGACCTGGAATGTTTCCAGGGATGGCGGAAAGTCAGTTTTTTGGGACTGTCAGTATCACAGCAACAGTCTTGGGAGCTTTCTGACCCTTCCTCTAATGAAAAGCAGCAAGGGTGCAAAATTTTTCCCTTAAGGAATTTGTGTAGTGCTGAGATTCCATACAGAAAATAACAAGTTATGCATAAATACAATTTAGAGCTATAGCTCTGAAAACCAGCCCTGCCTCACTTCCAGGTAACATTATGACCGTCCATAAATTCTAGATTTCACTTATATAATTGTATCATACAAACTGACAAGATCTCAGGCATCATGTGTTATGCAATATAGAATAAACTGCAATGAACCATTGCCATAAACGCTGCCTGGCCCAGGGAAGCACCCAGGCTAAATCTGTGCTAGTTTTTTAAACGGTGCAAGACTGTCCCTGGACACTGAGACTCAAGCACCTCTGCCAGGCTGCAGCAGAGCAGCCCCTGGTAAAGTTCAAGCCTGGACCAGCCAGCACTCTCCCAAGCTGTCCCCAGCTGAGAACCAGAGACCACTCCAAAAAAGCAGTTTTAGAGGGTGAGAGAGAATATACCGTCATGGACGCGTGCCGCGCTGTACTGGTTGGTCTCAGCACCGAGAGCTCCAGGCACATTCAACTTCCTAGACAGAGTTGTAGTCACAGGGGCAATCTGAGATCCAAAAGTTGAAGCAAGTGTTTAAATGCTCCGTACCCATTTATGTTTCTCCTGCATCATTCTCTGAACTAGTCAAAGGTACCTACTGACATTCTGGTTTCATCTTTGAGGCTGCTTACTTTTGCTGTAAAACACAGCAAATGTCATATTCTTTGTTGCCTTATCTCCTCTGACTTCAACTAAGTTTCATTGAAGGGGATTTTGGTCAATGGGAAGTTTCCCCACTACATCTAATCATGAATACTCTTTATCAGAAAGGCATTTGCCATTGAAACGTGGGAAGATGTGCTTAACAGTACCTACCTGAAACTACTAAAACATGTTTTATCATAATTGATTACTTAATCAAAAATATTCTATTAAAAAAAAAAAGACAAACCTGTAAATGTTCTCAAAATAAATACTTGAGTGAACACTTGAAATTATTTATATTACTTAGACCATGACAACAAGATTTTCTCCCCTTCCCGTTCACACAGTTTCACGTCCAGTTTAGGTTGTAGTCAGGTAAGGTAACTTGCCATCTGCCCCACACAGGACAGCCAAACATTTGCTTTCAAGCAGCTGTGCTGGTGGTAAGGTTATCACCCCCACTCATGTCCGGTTTTCTGCTACCTGTTAGCCGCGCTGCTTGTCTGATTGCTCCCTAAGCAATTTAGTTTAAATGACCTCTATGAACAAACACCTGCCACTTGATTTCTTTAAGCTAGCCAGCCCCTTTTGGACTGAAGCAAGCTAGGGAGTGTTCACACGAGTGCCTGTGCTGACAGGTACAGAGCAATAGCCTCCAGCTGCAAGGCAGTGTCAAGAAACTGAGGACGGGCTGGGGTGAGCCTGATTCTTTTTCACCAGCAAAGTTCAACATGGAAGACAGTGTCTGTCCACAGCCAAAGTGAAATAGTTTTTTAAAATGTGATCATGTCAAGGCATAACATCACACTACGTATGAACAATTTTTTCTCACTCCAGAATGCTATTACTGTGCTAAATGCTGGAATTAAATGCATGTGTATTTCCAGATAATATGGAATAGCAAATGTTTAAGATGCATTTGGTGGTGGGTTGATTTTTTTTTCCGTTCCCCTGCCTCTTTGAGGAAAAAAAAAATCATCAAGACAAAGCACTTTATTAAGTAACCAATTAAGGTAGTATTCTTTAACCATCAAATTTAAAAAAGGAAGAAATGTCTCCCGAGGAGGTCATAAGTCCTGCAGAGCACATTTCTTATTTGCATTTTAAATCAACAGTCTCAGCCTTTGCTGTCATTTTATTCCACAAAGTGACAAAAGAGGGCTGTACATTTCTGTATACAGATTTTTTTCTTAAGTCAGTTCACTTCAAAATGGACTTTCAAAGAAAGATACTAGAAGTGGCCATGCTAACATTAAAGGAAGCTGGTTTTATTCACAAGTCTTATGCTACAATTCCTTAGTCCTAGGACCTGCTGCATTTTAAAATGGCATAGGACTGACTGATCGTTAGCTATGAGTTGAGGAGATCTATACCATCCTGGAAGGATTCCCAATACATATGGTGTTTTCAACAAAGTAAGAGAATGGCTCCTTGCAGGACTTGGTGTTTGATTCTCCTGCAGGTAGTACATACCCAGGCTGATCAGAGGATGTCCAGCCTGAATTACAGCTCCAACAAAAATGTGGAAATTTTCTGTCTTATTACCCTGTCCCAGCCTTTGCTTTCTGCCACCAGCACCTCCCAACTGCTCTTTCTGTGTGGTACAAGTGTCTGAACATACACACTGGTGCATGATTTGAAGACGTCTGCTAGACTGGTCCCACTAGACTTCTGAAGAAGCATATCAGTGGTTTGCTGCCATAATAATAAAGTACACGCACTTTTTAGATACTTTAGGATTTTTTTTACACTATATATGCAACTATGCTACAGCTGTAGACATGCAAGCTACTTTTCAAAATGGGGGCCTGCTTTCATGCTGTGTCTGTCGGAGAAAAGATGTCAGGCAACTCTATGTGAGCCTTGGATCTTTGGTAGATGTTATGTCCAGACAGAGGTGGCAAAATGAAGCCACTGATATCAATTGGGAAAAAATCTCTGTGTAGAAAAGATGTTATCAAAAATATACCTATCATGGCATGTCCAATATATTAGTCTAACTTAAAATATTTCAGTAATTATTCTCACTAGTCACCCTAAAGTTTTCCATTGTGCAAAGAAGGGATAGTGTCTGTCGAGGCTGGAAGACCTCTGCCCTGAAGCATTTAGATGAAATCTAGAGAGCTGGTGTCCTCTGCCCTTACTAGACAATACAGCAGTTTATAAACTTTGTGACCCATTTTTCACTGGTATTCATGCAAGGAAACAGATCTATTCATTTCTAATTCCCAGCCAGATTAAAAAAATATTCCAAACTGTTTCTCCCAGCCCTTATTTTTAACGGGAGTTTAAAATTATGGAAATGGAACTTCTTCTCATGGGAGGGAAAGCCCGACAGCCTTGGCTGTTGTCCTTTTAAACCTGATATAATTAAGTCCCAGGAAAGCTCCATCTCAACAGCACAGAGTTTGATTTTAACGACTAATGCTTTCTCTTTCTGTTCTCTTCAGACAGAAGTGTGCCTGTGGTAGAGGTCTTGGCTTTATGAAATGCAGTCTTGGAGAGCAGACCCTGCTTGAACTGCAACCTCACCACATACTATAGCTGGATGAAGTTTTGGTAAAAGAAGGGCAACCTGTGGAGACGTGTTCCCTTTTGTACTTCTTCAGCTATGTTCCCCTTTTCAGAAATAAGTACTGTGACAGACTCACAGACTGAGACACCACAATGCTTGGAGCCAGAAGATCTTGTGGAGCAGTTACACAAGCTGCTCAAGACAGACCCAGCAGTCTGCCACAACCATGACCTTAAATAGCTTTTCTTTCTATGCCAATTCAAGCCACGGTTTGACTATACAGCAAATCTGACTTCAGGGCTGCTAACATAGGAGCAGAAATGCTGTGGCCACATAATGCAAAGCATTGATCCAGTATAAATTCACTTTGCCAGCTCAAATCTGCTGAAACAGTATCAAGAGGTTATGTTCATACAGTCAGGCTTCATACCGTATCGTGTATTCACACCACACTGTGTTCACACACCTCCTGAACAGGTACCATCAGTCCTGCCAGAGCTGGCAGGAAGCCAGCGTAGACTCCATGTCACGTGCACGGACTATCTGGAGAGAAATGCAGTCATGCGCCCATGCCCAACCCACATCAGATTCGTACTACTGCATGATTCAGCAGTGTCTCATCCAGATTTACAGGTCATGGGGGCTCAGCCTGATTCTTACTCGGTCCCAAGACCCTGATCAGAAGGGACAGACATCTGCAGTGTTGGTTTTCTTCCTCTTCCCCCTCCCCTTCCCATTCCCTCCCTCTTCTTTTCCCTTCTTTTTCCTCTCTTCTCTTTTCCCCTCTTCTCTTTTCCCCTCTTCTCCTCTCCTCTCCTCTCCTCCTCTTCTCTTCTCTCCTCTCCTCCTCTTCTCTTCTCTTCTCTTCTCTTCTCTTCTCTTCTCTTCTCTTCTCTTCTCTTCTCTTCTCTTCTCTTCTCTTCTCTTCTCTTCTCTTCTCTTCTCTTCTCTTCTCTTCTCTTCTCTTCTCTTCTCTTCTCTTCTCTTCTCTTCTCTTCTCTTCTCTTCTCTTCTCTTCTCTTCTCTTCTCTTCTCTTCTCTTCTCTTCTCTTCTCTTCTCTTCTCTTCTCTTCTCTTCTCTTCTCTTCTCTTCTCTTCTCTTCTCTTCTCTTCTCTTCTCTCTCCTCTCTTCTCTTCTCGTCTCTTCTCTTCTCTGCTCTTCTCTTCTCTTCTCTCCTCGCCTCTCCTCTCCTCTCCTCTCCTCTCCTCTCCTCTCCTCTCATTATAATTTCCATTTTGTTTCTGTCGATCTGTATTTATTTAACACAAGCCCCTGTTTCCCCGTCAGATGGTCTCAGACTGCTGTCTATCTGATCACCTCTCACACTGTCTGAAGGGCACCCATGAGGAAGAAGAGAAAAAAATTCAGAGGCTTCTGATCATTTTCACTTGGACTAAAACATAGACCTGAGGGATATTGCACTACGTATCACTGGAATGGTATAGTAACTGGAGAGCATTTACAAATATTTAAAAATTTATCACTTACACAGAAGTTTTGACTGTTACACATGAACAAGAGTATCTGTCAAGCACATAGTTCAGTGCTTTCATTTTAGCAACAAAGCTGTCTTATATCCAGAATTCCATTATCATGATTTCTTGAAAGAATAAACCCACTAGCATAAATAAAAAAAAAGAAAAACTAAAAATCCCAAACCCTAAACAAATCATAAAATATGCATACTTCTTCAGATGTAAGCCTTTGTATGATAAAAATAAAGCTTGAGCATTAACATGGACACATAACTATCCGCCTAAAGGCTTTGTGTTCCTGATGAATTATTTAACCACAGAGAGGATACAGGTCTGAACAATGTCATTATGTTAGGAATGAGGCTTATGTGAATAATTGCTTGACACTTGATCAGAAAAGTTAATATTTATTCAGGAGAACAGACTGTATGGAGAAAGACTGATGCAGCAGATCTCCTCGTGTTCTTTAGGGGGTCTGCAAGCCTTCCCTCTTGGGTGGCTCCTGTACTTTTCCCTCTGCCAGTTGCCACTGCTCTTTCTGGCTCACTCCCTGTTAGAGGAAACGCGTGTGTCAAACGCATTTGAGAACAGACGTTTCTGTTTTGAAATGAAAAGTTCAGTAGGGTGGATTAGGAAGGCACGGTGATGCGTGCCCCTTGTCATCACAACAATAGGCATCATCACAACAATTAGCATCCCACTGCTAAGCCCAGCTGTATAATACTATTTTTATTCTTGATAAATATACTATGATAATACTCTTGGTTTAAGAAGAAAGGAGCAAAATCATTCATAACACTCAGGAAAAATTTACCACCATCAAAATACTGAAAAACTTTTTTGATGACAGACATGAGTCCAGTGCATCAGTCTTTCTCCATACAGTCCATCCTCCTGAATAAATATTAACTTTTCTGATCAAGCATCAAGCAATTATTCACATAAACCTCATTCCTAACATAATGACACTGGCAAAAAAAGATAATGCACAAACCAAGTATTTTCAAACCTACCCTGGCAAACACTTTGTGTTCTTTATGGGATGGTTTGCTGTCATGTGTTACATTTCTATAATGCTATCACTTGTTATATTACTGTGTTTGGAACAGACTGTCAGCAGCAGATGGACTATTACTGATATGCAAGTAGGTGAGATGATACAGTGGCTGGGCAAATGAAACCACTGTTTGCAGATCTCTCTGCTAGTTGCTCCTCAGTAGAGGGCCATAACAAAGCGGTAGGAATTCCTTAATATTAAATCATTGCTGATTTTTTATAATACAATATAAAAAGTAATGCAAATAAAAATTACAGACAAGTCACGGTTGTGAAAGTCGTTTCTATGCATCATTAGCGTACGTATTTACAAGAAGATATAAGATGCACAGGGATTTATCTGTGAAACTCCCATAGGGGAGCCATATGTGGAATAAATCTATGCGCATCTTACTGCAAATTTACTTAAGCTTTAAGTGTTTGGGTAACTTTATGGCTTGGATTTAGATGTAGAGTTTTAATGACTAGATTTGGCAGTTTTAAATGCTTCAAATTAGACAGGAAAAAATCTTTTGTCTCAGAATCAAGGCCTAAATGGCATTTCCCCATACAGCTGTCTTATTAACAAAACGATGCAAAACAAAGCCTATTATGTGCCTTTTTCTTCCTTAACGTCAGCGGCAATGGGGTCCTCTGGTCATATCCAGTCTACAACGAGGAAGAGATGGGCTCAGCCTGTGGACAACAGCATCCTCACAGATGGTAAGCAAAGCGGCAGCACATGAACAGGCTGTGCATCGTGTGTTTGCGAAGAGGAGGTACCCAGCCAGGACGTACAAGCAGCCCCT
>NW_010555602.1:115762-117470 GCF_000687285.1 Phaethon lepturus
CCTAGAGGGAAGGGAAGGCGGCTGGCCGGTCTGGCTCAGGATTAATTATTGGTGCTTATAAATTGCCGTCACAGGTTCTCACACACACTCACTCACTGGGGAAGGATGCTGGCACGTAGAAGAGTCAGTAAGTTCCTGCTGTCCCTTCCTCTCTCTGTTTGTCTTCAGGAATAAAACCTGAATAAATTTCATAGAGACTAGACCTTTGTGGCAACTTAGCTTGTCTTCTACCCATCTCTCTACATCTCTCACGATTTGAATCTCAAAATGTATGCACAGAGAATTTGGCAGAGGGTACCAGTGGGTCATGGGCTGCAGGGATGGATACCTGTGCAGGCACCACAGGCACAGACAGACCTGTTCATGTCAGAAAGCCGTGGAAGCGGCTCATCACTGGTAATCCTGCACGCTCATCCAGCCGTGAGCACCACGCCATGCTGATGCAGAAGGCGGCTGTACCTCGGAGGTGACCATCTCCCTCCCTTCTTTCTCAGTCAAGAAACAGCCCTGTTGTGAAATGAAGGGTTGGGTGCCCGATTGCCCAGGAGAAGCATGGAGCCCTGGAAATCCAGTATAGCCAGCAGCGGTGGCTTTGAATACTGGCTGAGGGGTTCCAGGGTGGAGAGCCCAGAAAAGCGTGCACAGGCACGTGTTGAATAGTGACTCACAAGCACTTTGTTTTGTCTACTCTAACGGGCAGAGCTGATATGTAGGTCCTCTGCCTTCCACTCTGACCTCTAACGCAGACAGAAAGCTGGCTATATTGGCCTCCTGCAAGCTGTATCATGGGGGAGTGATGACAGCTGTCTCCATGATGGTTGAATCCTTCTCAGAGCCATGGTAACAGTGCTCCTAATTAAGGGACAAGAACAACACGCAGTCTCCCTCTCCCTCTCTCTCTTTTGTATGCACATGTAGACACACGCACAGAGAAAACCCAAAAACTAATGATGCAGCACTCCTCCCGACCTGAAGGATATAGTTAGCTCCAGAGAGGGAGGACGTACGTGGGGGCCATCTCCAGCTTTTCTCTGTAGGCTTCCCAGAGCCGCGTGGCAGCAGGACCGTACCGGCAGGACTGCGCCAGCAGGAGTGCAAGGGCTGTTTTCCGCAGGGCTGCGTTAGATTTATGCCAGTGAGGGTGCACCAAGCTGTACAATTTAGCATCTTTGCCTTTGTCATTTCCTGGTGCTTCACGTGTGAGATACTTAACCAACGTGTGACTGGGAAGAGCTGTAGGTTTCATTACTGAAGGGGTTGGGTGTTTTTGTTTAACTTCTAGCGAAGGAGAATTACCGCTGTGCCAATCGAAATGAGCCAGACTCAGCCTCCCTCAAGTCAGGGTGTTACAGGGTTCAGGCTGATCAGACGATCCTACTGTTCACCTTCTCCTTTCTAGTTTTTTTTTTACCGCTGTTTCTCCCGTGACGCAGCTGGGGCTCTGTCCTTGCTGTAATGTGCTACACTAGGTGACACCACATGCAAACTTCTTCATCCAGTGCAGACCCCATGAACTGAGACCTTCTCAGGAGCTGCTACTTCTGTACCCTCACACAGAAATGCTGTGCAAAGAAACCCTCGTAAGTTGCACTTTGCTGCTTTCTTAATTGTAGTCCCATGTAATGATCACACGAATACAAACCTCTAGCACTTGACCCAGAGCTCAGGTTATGCCTTGCTTTTCACAGAATCACAGAATCACTAGGTT
>NW_010555603.1:0-123329 GCF_000687285.1 Phaethon lepturus
AAAAAAAAAAAAAGTGCTGGCTTTAGGGACGGGTGTTAACGTGTGCCATGAAACGGGATTAGGCGAATGGCAGCGTTTATGAATCTTGTACTGCGTACCGGGAGTTGCTGGAAAATGTTTCTCTGTCAAAAAAAAAAAAGACATCATCTACAGCTCTTCTTTGCTTGAAGTGAACTGAACTGGCAAGAGAAAAACTGCAATTAAATAGCAATGCTTTTTGTTTGTTTGTTTGTTTATTAAAGGTAACTTGCTGGTTGATGGCAGCTGTTCTGGTTAGTGATGTGACTGCCTCCTCCTCCTACCTGATTTTTTTTTTTTTATGGCACACGGTGCTTTTATAAGAGGATAAAGGTATATTTGCTTTGGTATAGTCATTGTGGAAGTTTAATGGCTCCAGTCGTAAGAGTGGACGGTGAGAATGCGGTGATTAAGGTACAGCTGGTGAAAGTGATACAACTTACATTCAAGAAGCTTATTCGGAGGGAGAAGCATGCCTCTCCAAAGACTGCTGTCATAGTTGGAAGTAGTTAGCACTGGTTTTGGCTGCTTTAGCAGGAAGGCAAGGGCTGAATGGACTAATTCTATCTCTTGGTTCTTCAGTTGGTAGTGTTTTAAATTGAGGTGTGCTAGCAGGCTAACGTAGCAGGGTTTTGCTGCCGCATCCTATGCTATGTGTGTGTCTTCTGTGTTTAACAACTTCATTTGTTGCTACTGTGTACCTGACAACTTTCGTGAGCAACATTATCTTTTACAAAACCTGTTGTTGATGGTTTACTTAAATATATCTCTTAATTATTGTATCAGGTACCCTGTTACATAATACGTGGTAGACACTGGTCAGAGCGGCCTGTTTGCACTTTCTGTCCATAATACCGAAGAATAAATGTTACAGTTTTCAGGGGAACTACTGCTTGCAGGTCAGTAGTTCAGGATTACTTTAGTTTCAAATTGAGGATAAGCTTGAAGGTTGGTTGGAGATTGATTGTGGTAGATCACCTGGTAATCCATACTGCAGTAAAAATGAAATTACTATTAATTAATTAAGTTGAAGTCAGCATTTATGGATGATGATTACTTGTCTAAGTATCTAGAAAAAATGCATAAAATAATAAGCATTTTTTGTGGCAAGGATTTTCTTTCTTATTTCTGTTGAATCATCTGATTATTATCTGAAACTCCTTGTTACCTACTTCATCCCTAATTGCATGCTGGGTGTGGGGGGGAAGGCCAATCTTGAGACTATTTTGCAAAAAATATTATTTGACTCCAAATATAAGTACCTCATTGCTCAGTGAGACTAGTGAATAGCTAACTGGGTGACAAACTTTAACATATTGTTCAGCTTATTTGCATGTAAGAAGAAAAATTGTGAAGGTACAGTGGGCTGATGCATGGTCGAAAGGTAGAGAGTTTATCATAGCACTAATTCATTGTTTTCCCTCAAAAGAAGAAAATCCCATGCTCCACAACTAACGAGAGTTTGTTCTGGAGACCTCAAAGTTTGTCATGATTGTTTTCTGTTAGTGTGAAGAAACCACATGCAAGCAGAAATACATTGGATTTCCAAGGGATGCCTGAGTCATCAGCATACCTTATTCAGAACTGTGGTTCCCAACATTGTTCATCAGATGTTTTCTTACTGTCATACAGGAAGTATGTGTCAAACTTTAGCAGTACTTGGAGATGTAAGTTTGTATTAATAAATGCTCTAACTGCAAATAGCCCATTTCCCACTGAAGCTATCTTGAGTTTATTGTGTAGTTAAAGCATCTGGATCGGGTAAAAAGAGATTTTTTTTCTTTCATGTTTACTGGCCATCTTGACTCCTAGTTAAAACTTGTAATTTATCTCCTGAAGCAAATAATAATCGTGTTCCCCTTGTTGCTCACAGCCCTTGTGTGCTTCTCTAAGGTCGTTAGGTGTCTGTAGGTTATCTGTAATGTTCATATCAAGACTAATGCATGTGAATAAAGGTAGATGGTCTGGGAATTTAAAAAAAGCAGCTTCTCATTTTGTCCTGTCTGTATTTCTGTCCAGTAAAATCCTTTTTGTCAGGCATTTTGCTGCTGAAGAGGTAAGGTGTTGCAGGACTCGCCATACTCCAGGCAGTCCAGCACCGCTGCTGTGGGGGCAGCTTGTGCTGGTGCACGTGTCCGACGATTGTCCTCCTGGAGGAAGACTGTCCCAGGCTGCCCTTCGTGCTGCACAGACCCTTCCCTTGGCCAGCATCCCTTACACAGTGGGTTCGGCGATGGGGGTGGGTGTAATTTTCTAGTAATTGGAAGAAATGACGTGGAGAGGTCATACATGTTTCATCAGTCTGTCAGCTCATAATTATCGCGACGGTTATCTCAGAACAGCAGATTGAAGAAGCTGGGTTTTAAAGGCTGACACTTAGCTGGCCTCTCAGCAATGTGTATTATCAAGTTCTGCTGCTTCTGGAGAGAGACCGAGTGTTGGTTGATACATGGATTTAAAGTCTGTCTTATCTGTCCTTTGGTTTCCCACACCCACTGTTACTTCAGACCTGTGATTCAGCAGCATATTGGCAGAGTAGTAGAGTAAGTTAGGTGTGTCAGCTCAGCTAGTGTTTGTTTGTTGTTTTTTTTTTTTTAAAGAAGCAGAAACCTTTAAGGATATTTATCGCTTGAAATAATAATGCATGGTGTTAAGCGAGGTCTAATACTACGTACTTCCTCTCCCTTGCTCTTCCCCATGGTACTAAGGAGAAAATTGTACTAGCTGATGTGTGTGCTTCTGCTCTGCTCGCCTCGTGCGTTTGATGTACTTACTATTGAAAGATTTAGCTAATAATATGGTACTGACTCCTTTTCTTCCCTGAAAGCAATAGCCACTGACTTCTTAATACTGCAATAGTTGTTCATATGGAAGATGATACAGTCATGTGTCTCCAAGAATTGAAATAGGGATGTTGATGCAGTCCTGAATGGCAAGGAGATGATTGCAAAGAATATCCATTGAGGACTTGATATGCAAGGAGGGTATTTTGGGAGTTGTGCTCATTGTTTTTTCATCTCGATAGGTGGCAACCTTCCAAGGATACAACCTTTAAAATCTTTGGTTTGATCAGTTGAGTTCAGGGTTGCCTGACTGACCGTTTGCCTGGTGGATCCTAGAGGCCACAGGCTCCTGCTTTCATGATGTGCCCAGAGCTGCTCTTGCCTGTGACCAACATGCAGGTGTCCGCCTTTATCTACGCTCCGGGTCATGTAATGAGGATGGGTTGCATATCTCCCCATGAACAGGCTGCCTGTGTTCGGACTGTGTGACACGTGGGCTCCTTGCACAGTGGGCTTGAGTGTGTGTGTGTGCTGGGGGGGGTTATACCTGCTACTGCTGGTATTGAAACCTTTATTACCTCTTTCGGCTAGGATGAGCAGAATAACCAGACTGGTTTACTGAAAGTGTTTGTACCAGCTACTAAGTAATTTGCAAAAATTATTTGAAGTGCTATGGAGTCACACTTTTAGATATGCACATCTTGTTATGTATTTAAAAAAAAAATGTTCATTTAAGAAGTTCATATTGTGTGTAGTTACACCTTCTACATAGACTCCTGTTGTATTTTCTGAAAGCTAGAGCAAGGTGCAAAAGTCAGTGATTCAAAGTAATTTTGAAAGCCCTTGTCAGCCTGGTATGCTGAATGCCGTCTGGTTTTCTGAATGTTCTGAAGGGTTTTGATGGGGGCGTGTGTGGGGTTTTTTTTTTTCTGTGTGGGGTTTGGGTTTTTTTTTGGTAGGCATGCAGTCTTGCTTTTTTTGGTATGCACTATGAATCTGCACCTTTCTGAAACATTTAGTAGTAGTTTTAAACCTGTTGCGTTCTAGAAAAAGTTTCATAAAAATTCAGTGATGACTTTGATTGTGCTAGCACAAGTTTACAACTATAGTACTATCATTAGCATCTGTCCGAAATAACATCTTTAAATATCTTTTGGTCCACACCTTAGGGAAAAAAAATACTGCTTCAGAGTATTAAAATGTAAGGTTTAAACATTTTTTCTGTTAAACTTTTGCAATATTACTTAAAAATAACTATAATACTTCCTAGAAAAATGTATTTTTAGGATAACCCTGTATCTACAACTGGTAGGAACAGCAGCTACAAAAGACAACAAAGCCCATCAGCTTCTATGAAAAGGTCAAATAGCAAATTACTCATGTCTCAAAATAGAAAAAATATGTCACATTTTTAAAAGTGCTTTGTAAAGATAAGTGGGAGGATAATTGAACAGTTGCTTTTCTTGCACTCTTACTTCTGAAAAGGTATGTTAAGGCATGAAGTAGCATCTCTTCAATCCTGGGAATGAAAGATAGAATGAGAGATATAATTTCTGTTCTGTTTTTGGCTAAATCTTCTCTTCCTGGCTGAAGAACACCCAAGCGTTGACAGTCGATTATTCAGTCTGCAAGAAGCTGGCTTCATAATGTCAGTGATGTGACTGGTTGGGTCAAGGGACACCCTGGACGCTGGGGAGCGGCACAGTGGCCGAGTTGGCCACTAAATTGACCTGATGCCCCAGCCGACTTGGAGGCTGCCTTTTCAGGCTGGGCCAAAATGTTCGCAGAAGGAGCTGGGAGGTGTCTAACCCTCACACATCACCTGTGCCAGGAGTTGTTTGGGGTGCTGCATCAGTCACCCCCTGACAGCCGTTGCTGGTGATGCCAGAGATGGAGGGATTATCAAGGCACTCAGGAGTGCCTCCAGGGTTCCTTTATGTTTTATTGCTCTTTGCTTTCTGTAGCAAAGATGCTGATTTGCAATTCCCAGCTGGTCATCTGGCAAAAGCTAAGAGCCAAACTGACATTCCTGATATTCCTTAGCATAAAAAGTAAACAAAAAGCTTAAGAGCAGTGTCTTCACTTACATGTTTTCATGTAGGAATAAATTCCTTTAAAAGGTTGTCTTTTTGACTTTGTTTGGGTTTTGACTTTTTGGTGGTTTTGTTGTATGTTTTTTTGTTGTTGTTGTCATTGACTTGTACTTATTATGGCATAGAGCTCTTAAAAATCTGGGTGGAGGGTATGGGGTGTGTGTGCGCGTGCACGTGTGTGTTGCCAGGACCTGGACAGAGACAGGAAAATCTTTTCTACTTTCACTGAGTAGGAAGAGCATATGTGTGGGAGCAACTTTTCTGGGAAACGAAAGTATCCTGAGCGCTTTCAGTTTCTAGTTCTCTTGTGATAACCAGCGTGATTTTTGTAAGGGTGGGGAAGGTTGCGTTGAGTCACAACAAAGGTTTGTGTGTGTTGGGTTTTTGGGGTTTTGTTTTTTTTCGGTGAATGTGTTAAACTTCCCCATCAAAACCCAGGGACTAAGTTACTGACAAAGTTACTGATGTGATGGTCTCTAATCAGCAGATAGACACCTGTAATTTGAGAGTATTCAGCTTCTCACCAGGGGGCTGTTGACTCGTAGCATCATGATGCAAATAGCAAGCCAGAGTATTAGGTGAGTGATGTAGGAGAGGCTGTTGTGACAACATATTTCAAAATGATTTTATGAATTCAGAGTAGACTTCAGTCTTCCCCCCCCCAAAAAAGCCTTGTTAGGAAATAAAGACTGCTTCTGTTAGCTGATGATTACACTTCATCAGTTGGGGTGCTGTTAAAGAAGTCAATATGTGCCAAGAGTAGCAAATGTTTCACTGGAATGAATGTTAGTTTAACCAAGTTCAGTGAAACAAATATAACTCGCATGCGACTTCTGCCAGAGAGCGAAGTGTGCAATTGGTGGGGTGGTAACTCCTTCCAGTCACTTCGGGACTGCCGTATGTGCAAAGTTCTGGTTAATGTGTGGTCAGGTACAATTAATAGGGAAATGCTAGTACTGTGAATCACAATAGTTGAATGTAAAACCACGTGAAGTTGAAACTTTTCTTATAAATTCTTCATTTTTTTTGTTGTTTAAAAAAGGGAAAAAATAACGGTGACAAATCTAAAGCTGTGAGGCTGAAGTAAAGATGAGGTGGTGAGATGCTTTACTGCTGAACAGGACGGGGGGGGCACGCCTTTGTATAATGGTACAAACTCAGGCTTTATGTTAAGTAAAAGGAAATGTTTTTCCCCTTTCCTGCATCAGGTTGGCAAATGGCATCTCTTGCTACTTTTTTGAACACTTATAACTCTTAATTTGGCAACAATGCATTCTGAACAGCGTATGCCAGATTTTTAGTGTTACCTGACATTAATGCTGTGCTGAATAGAAATGTTGTCATAAGCTGTGTGCCAACACCCCTCAGCAAAACTCGCAGGTAGAGAGCAGCCATAGTGTGTGCCATGGTTGAGTACAATCGTTGGCTAAAATGTTGCTTTCTTACAGCATTAAAATTTACACTCTCTCATTGTACTGCAGGCTTTAGATCTCTGTCGCTAGATTTCTTTAGGACTTCAAAACTTGCAATAGACTAACTAAGGGCTCTACAGACCATAGATGGTGAATTTTCATGAAACTTCTTTTTGAGTAATCCTGTCCATACCACCTTTCTGCTCTGTGCTACCATCCCAGTTCTCGGCAGTGAATAAAGGGCATGTTAATCTGTCTCTTGCAGCAGCTGGTTACAACTCCCCACTTAGGTGTTTGGGGTGGGTATACTGATCTGTGATCTGGAGTGGCAGAGGTGGTGTGCTGATAGTTGCAGGGCTGGATCTTCTGGTAGAGGGGTGGTTTTAACATACTGAACAACATAGTAGTTTTGCTGGTGAATGTGGTGGTGTCTGTGGTTTTAGGCTTTAACATGAATGAGATGTTAAGCACTGTTTTGAGTCTATATTGAGATTCTTATGAAGTGGTATGAAGGAAGAATTGGATCCTAGGGTGGTGAAAGGACAGATTGACACAAAAGGTTGTGACTAGGACACTGATAACTTCAGTTGTCTGCGGCAGGCTTTGTGAGTTCTTGTCTGTCTAATTACGGACTGGTTTTCCATGTAGTTAATAATGTCATTAATTCCAAGCATTTGAAAATCACAGTGACAATATTTAATCTATTTAGATGTAGATTCTTGCAATTTAAGGCGGCATTGATATTTTTTTTTTTTCCCCCCCAGTTAGGTTTTGTAGTTTTTTTTCTTTCGAAAATGTCATTAGCTGCATACTTTTGCTTTTCTTTGCCGTAGTGGATGAAATTCAGGAGCATGTTGAAAGCCATCAGCATGAGTGTGGTGGGTTAACCCTGACTGAATGCCAGGTGCCCACCAAAACTGCTCTATCACTCCCCTTCTCAGCTGGATGGGGGAGAGAAAATATACTGAAAGGTTTGTGGGTTGAGGTAAGGATAGGGAGGGATCACTCGCCAATCACTGTCATGGGAAAAACAGACTCAACTTGGGGAAAATTAACTTGACTTATTACCAATCAAACCAGAATAGGATAATGAGAAATAAAAAACCAAATCTTAAAACACCTTCCCCCCACCCCTCCCTTCTTCCTGGGGTCGACTTCACTTCTGGTTTCTCTCCCTCCTGCCCCTGAGCAGCACAGGGGCTCAGGTAATGGGGGTTGTGGTCGGTTCATCACACGTTGTCTCTGCTGCTCCTTCCTCCTCAGGGTGAGGAGATTCCTCACACTCTTTCCCTGCGCCAGTGTGGGGTCCCTCCCACAGGATAGTCCTCCACAAACTTCTCTAATGTTGAGTCCTTCCCACAGGCTGCAGTTCTTCACAAACTGCTCCAGCCTGGGTCCCTTCCATGGGGTGCAGTCCTTCAGGAACAGACCGCTCCAGCATGGATCCCCCATGGGGTCAGAAGTCCTGCCAGCAAACCTGCTCCAGCCTGGGCTCCTCTCTTCACAGGCCCTGCCAGGAGCCTGCTCCAGCATGGCCTTCCCATGGGGTCACAGCCTCCTTTGGGCATCCACATTCTCTGCCGTGGGGTCCTCCAGGAGGACTGAAGGCTGTCGTGCAACTAGGTTGACTTTGGAAACATAGCTTGACAGAGATTTGTGTATGCAAAACACTTTTTCTTTTATAAGGCAGCAGATTTGCAAATTCTAATAGTTTTTAATCTGAGATGCACAGCTTTGACTTGATGCTTTTGTTTATAGTAGGTTTCTGAATTATTTTAACTGGTGGATTCTTGCTGAAAAAAATTACACCCTTCACAACGTTTCTTTTCAAATGTTTCTGTAATCAGCTAATTGGTAACAGTCAAGCTTATCATAGTCTAGGTGTCAAGAAAATGCAGATTGTGCTTAAAATATCCTTGACTAAAGGTGTTTTAGCCATCAGGTGAAAGCATATGTTTAAGCTTTACAGTAAACACATGTATTTAATAAAAGCTTTTCAGAGAGGCATTAGTGTTTTCAAGGCATAATGCATAGCTATTTAAATTTAATTGACCCTTGTATCTTACCTTGATCTTGGCAGAATTTTGGAAATTAATGCACGTGATATAATGGCATTATATGCCTCTGTGGCTCCTTCCTGCCAATTGACATGTCATCATTTCACTCGTGTTGTACCTCATAATCCAGAGGGCTCCCTTTAATTAAAACAGGATGTTCACGTGACATTAGGGTCTGAGTCTGAGATGTAAAAGTTTTGGATTGTGAATTGTGTAGCTATATTTAATGCCATCTATTACTTGTGGTGAATAGTAAATGCTAGGCTTGAGTTCACGCATGGTTTCTGTGATAGCTGTTCTTTTTACAGCTGTATGACTTCAAGAAAAGTCAGATTACCTGTGCTGAAAATTTCTATACTTATTCTGAAACTAAAAATGACTCTTTCTGAGTTTCAATAAAATTTAAATTTAAAAAAAATAATTTTGAGAAGCTGGATTTAGCTGTATTTTTACTGGGATTAAGCCGGGGAAAAAAAAAGTGCTATGTGAAAGTTGAAAATAGTATTCATTTACATTCAGGTGTATGCTTTGAGAGTGCTTTAAAATAAGCAGCTGGAAAAGGCTGGGTATGCACAGGCACAAGGCATTCTTCATCCTCTTCAGAAGAGGAGGATACAGTGAGAACAGACTCCTACTCCACTTTTCTTTTGTGCTCAGTTTCATTCTAGTTCTCAGAAAGTTAGCTGCTTGGAAAAAGAAAATTCTCCTGGGACCATAACTGTTGGAAATGTACTTTTTTTCTTTTTTTAACACTTTCCAAAGTGCATAGGTGTAAATGGCCTAGTTAGAGGACCAAATACTGTGTATTTCATTGTATCCCAGAAATCTTATGTTACAACTGAGAAAGCATTTCTATATTTTGCAGCTTTTACTTTCACTTTTTTTTGGCATAGAATCATGGGAAAATATATAAGAGAAAGTTTTTAAGCTTGTAATTTTTTAAATTTTTTTTTTAAAGCTAAGTAGCTTTTGGACAGCTTGCAGAGTTGTTTCCTTTCTTGATATTACGTACTTTCCCATTTGTCACCTTCTTTTCTTCAAATTCTGCTTGTGTTTCGAATTTCTCACCTGTTTGAGGACTATGCTCGTTTCTTTTAGAGACTTTCCCACTACCATTTTCTTTCCTCAACATTAGAACCTTTTAATTATTCACTTAAGTTTATAGATTTTTTTTTTTTTTTAATGGGAGATTAGAATTAAGTCTTCTCTTTCTCTCTGTATTCCTTTACTTGTTTTGAAGTTAAAAAATAACCAACGTCTTACTGGCAGCTTTCAAAATTTTCCTCTAGCCTTGCATGTCTTTTATGGGACTTGGTGCTGAAAGCTGCAGAACATCTCTTGCGACAACTCTGGCTGGACCATAATTGTCCCCTCACTTGAAGCTGACTGGGCTGCTTTTTTGGGTACACTCTGCTGGTCTGCTGGGTAACCTCTGGATTTATGGATGGTAAAGATAGTCAGATTTCCCCATCATCACCAGTTCCAGCTCTTGCTAACTTGGCGTGTTGCCTTGAAGCTTTTTCTGGGGCTGAAGACTGGTAAATGTGCCACCTACTTCCTAGTGCTGAGTGGGGGTGTGTGCGCAGTGTAGACTCCACTTGCGTTCTTACAGACCAGGGAAGGCGTCTGCAGCTGCCTGCTATCCCCAGCAAAGATGCTGAGGTCTCTTGCTTTGTGACCTTGCCGAGTAGGAAATTCTGCTATTGCAGTTTCTTTCTGTTGTTTGGTGGGGAATGTGTTGGCATACTGCTGCTGCTAGGAAGGCAGCACAGAATTGTAATTCTTCATATTTCAAATTATTTTTCAAAAATGTGAACAACTCTATTTAGAGGAGTCTTTCATACCCCTTTTACTCAAGTCAACCTGTGAAGTTTCAGCTAGGTACATGATGATGAAGGATGGCAGAAAGTCACGATTGGTCACAACATCATCAACACAGGGAAGATTGACAGGGCTAAATTGTAACAAATAGCAGTTATAAACCAAAATTGTCATAAGTTTCTTGAGACCATGTCCTAACATATGAGAATACAACATGTTCAGCTTTCTGTGTGAGCTGAGGGAGATATATGTTTCAATATAAGGTAATTCAAAGTCTCTTAAAAAAAAAAACCCAAACCACCAAAGATCCTCAAGATTGTCTTTTTTTTTTTTCTTTCTTCTTGGAAAAAAAAAGTCCTAGAAAATTTCAGCTGCCCTCTGTGAACTACACTGCTGAAGTTACTATTTCTTTAATTCTGAGGTGGTAAAATTATATTCTGATCCTCAGCACAAATCTCAACGCATCTTTAAATGTGTTTCCGTTGTGCTTGAGGTTCATTTTAATTCTAGTATCATCTGCGTCTGTTGAGGCTATTACCGAATGAAAATGAAAGCTGCTCGCTGACCTTCACAGGCCGATAGCTTGTGGTGTTGCTGTGGCCTTTCCGCAGGGATGCAGCACGTGCCAGTGGCTTCCTGGCGGTTGACCCTGGAAAGGCTGTCTCGCTGGAGAAGCTGGAACTGCAGTCAGAAACCCATCACAGTGCAGGCAGCCTGTTAAACACTGCCCTGGATTTTAGGTGACAATGTTATCTGTAGTTTCGTTCTTCTGAAGAATGTATTGATTCATTGATTTATTTATTTTTCCTGCAAGCTAACAATGTGTGTCTCTTCGCAGGATTTCTTTTAAAATAATTAGTAGAGGAGCAGGATAAGCTATTAAATAATTTTACTGAATGCTGCCGATAATGATGCCTGACTTTTCTGATGGAATTTTGCCTTGTAATGCGCCTCGGGTTAAAAGTTGTGTATTGGGGGATCCACTGAGGCCGCAGGATGAGTTCATCTCTGGAAGACTTCACTGCAGCGGGATGGAGGTGCTCCCCTCCGCTCCTTCTTCCCCAGCCCCCTGTGTCATCTCACCTAAATTCTTTTGGCTTGGGAAGCGGGCAGCAGCTGGCAGCGTGACGGGGAGCTGTGTGCTGGCTGGCCCAGCCGCTGGGGGCAGCCCCTGGAAGCAGGGGGTCTGCTGAAGGTGTCAGGGAGTCCTGGGGTCCAGCCGAGCTGCTGGAGGTGGCCTCAGGCTGCTGAGGCTGTTGCTCTCAACAGACAGGAGGGCAGGCGTCCCTGGGTACGTGCATGCTCTGTGATTTGCAAGGCCTATTTCTTTAGGAAATCAGGTTAGTAATTTTTTTTTTTTTATTGGACTAAATGGAAAAGCCTTTATGGAAGGCTTTCTGTTAGGTGGGGGTTTTTTTTTTCCTCTTTCTCTGTTGAAACCAGACAGTTGAGCTCTTTGCCCAAATATGTCCCTGCTATTGAATACCATGGACTCTTGGTAATAAAGACCTGTCTTAAAAAGTGCAATTTAATTTTTATTTAGGATTTCCAAGCTGTACTACTCTGGATTTTGTATGGAAAAATTGTTTAGTTTGTGAAATCTTTTCTGGTATAGTTTACTTAGGGCAGATAGCAGAATTGCTTGAGGTGAGGTGGGATCTTTGATACTTGTGCCAGCAGTAAATGGGATCTTTCTGGGTGTGAATACCTAAAGCAGGGAGCGGGGAGCAGAGTATGTGGTTTCAGCCCATGCAGGGGTGGGCCTGGGTGTGTGCATTGACTTGCATGGTGTGCAGTCTTGACCACCGAGGCACAGCAGGAGCATCAGATCCCTGCAAGTGCCCTGTGGCTATACGTACTCTATATTCACCTCTCGTTGGAGTAAGTTTTCTGCAATAGTGCCAAAGTAGGATGAGGACTGCAGGAGGCTTTTTTCCCCTCAGTTTCTCTCACTTGATAAAAATAGGATTAAAATAAAGACAGAGAAACAATTCAATCTCATAAGGGTGCTGCTTCATGACGATTTAATCCTGTGGCAATAGGCATAGCCTTGGTCTTGTCCTTTCCCTTGTCCCACCCCTGGCTCTCACTAAGTCGGCAGGAAATTAATTAAAAGCAAAGAGCAGCTTTCTGAGGGTTTATTGAAAGCCTGGGATGGCTTGCCAGAGGTTCAGGCAAGTGGCAATGCTGGCTCAAAGGGAGGAGTGGCTCGTGGCCACAGCGGGTGGCATCTGGCAACACCAGCCTAGGCTGGCTGGCATGGGCAGGAGCTACAGCCTGGGAAGGACATTTGAGTTGTCAGAAATAGCTTGTGGTCTGACAGTCCCTTTAAACTTTATTGTTTGCAAGTATTGCAGAGACCGGGTTCCCACCGATTTGAGGACACTTGCAGCTTCTACAGTTGGTTTGTTTGCTCCTAGAGCAGTTGTCCTCGTCGTCGTAATAGCAGAGCAAGAAGAACGAATGAACTAGCTTGACATTGTTTTCTTGGGAGCTCTTCCGTATTGCGCAGAGCAGGGTGAGGTTATCAGAAGGGCTGGCTGGAAAAACAAACAAACAAACCATAAAAAAGCTAAACACTTGAATGGGCTAGCGGGGCTGCCCTCTCGAGTTGAGAGGTCTTAGCCTTTCAGTGGCCAATAATAATTGAGTGATGAAAGGACTGTGAAGACACTCAAATGTGAGCCGCAACAGCTTGTGTTTGTCATGATGGGTTAAACTGCGATTGGGATGCAAAGGAAAATATCTCAAAGTGGGAACTTAAAATGCAGATCTTTGCAGCATTGTTTTAGACCTCAGAAAGCAAAGATTTCATGAATTGTATAAAAGACATTCAAAAGGTCATTTTTAATAGCTGCTACAGTAAGATTGTGATACCCTGGGCGATAGTCTTTCCTGTGAAGAGAAAGCCTGTATCTTGGTGATACTACCTTGGCAGACACTGTGAAATTTAATGTTTAGGTATGATGGTAAATGTCTATGAACAGAAGAAAAAAATTAAGAAGGAAACTTTTACAACAGGAAGTAGCCAGGAGTGATTAGAAAATGTGTGTCCATATGTGTGTGTGTGTTTTATTATATGCATACACAGTTAGCTGCATATCTGTTATCTTCCAGCCTCCTCCTCCTTTCTATCTGTATAATGCCACCTATCATTGGTTTTAATTTGCCGTGGCTTGTGCATGCTGTTGGCAGCTCTCTTGATGCTGGGATTCGAACACGTTGAGGTGGGACTGGGACATGAACCAAGGCTGGGGCGTGCCACCGGCGTGTGGCACCACCCAGCTGATGTCTATGCATGAGCTCTCAGAGGAATCCTTCTGAATTTTGTATGTAATTTACAGATAACATGTGCTGGTGCTTTGAAAGACACCCTGCTGCCCCCAGAAACTCTAAGCACCCATCAGGTTTGGATCAGAGTGGAGATATTTCTGCTGATTACTGTCACAGTTATTGGAGTGTGTAAGAAAAAAAGTTATTTTTGTGAAGCAGACTTTCCCATGGCTGTTCCAGTGAATACAACCTGAAGTTTGGCTTGCATCTAGTTAAATGAGACTAAAGATCTCACTGGTTTTACATCAGTTAGTTAATTTTTAGAGCTGTTGTCATTACTATGATAGCAGCAGAGTGACAAGAGAAAAGACCTAGCTTGACATTGTTTTAATGGGAAGCTCTCTCTATTGCGCTGAGCAGGGTGTGAGAAATTGTGGTAGTGGTTTAAAACACACAAACCTCAAAACTCTCAATAATTTTATGTTTCTGACACCTTTTATGTTTTAAATAAGTACTAAGGCTGCTATCCTTCCTTGATTATAAGCCTTTCGCTGAAGCCTGTTTAGGAATAGTTACCAGTAAGAGCTGGGAATGTGGAACTAAGCAATTCTTCACATGCTGTTTCATTCAAGCAACGTTCATAAGCAACTGACTCAACAATGTTCATAAGTCAGTTCACAAACTAATTTTAAGACAGAACTTCAGTTACGTTTCTGTTGTTTGTTCTTCCTTTGGTTTGGAGGATTGGTTTTAAACCATGTTGCTTTGATGGAAATGACAAGATTTTTGAGCCAGTTCACACTTTTGTTGTGGTAGATCACACCATTTATTATTCTGTTCTTGTAAGTTGGTTTAAATGGCTTTGCTTCCTTCCTAATGCTTACTCTGACTTGTCTTATAATGACTACTCATATTGCCTTCAGCCACTGTTTTCTCCTTTTGTGGTGTTGTTTTTGTTTTGTTTCTATTTCACTGGGGAAGACTGAATCTCTTGATAATGTAAACTGAGCATGATTAGTTGTAATCCAGGCAATAGACCTGCGGGGCTATTAAGTTGGAGTCCAGGGCTGAGTTTCAGTACTTCTGTGGCCTGAGGGAAAATGAGACCAAAATCCACTACACATGTTCAAGGAAGTGTGTTTCTGTTGCGTTCTGAATGGTGTCTATGATATCGTATGTATGTACTCAGTGATGCCTCTTCCAGCTGCATTATTACTCCAGTTCTTTAGCACCCCAAAATTTGCCTAGGAAGACCTGTGTAGTAATAAAGTGATGCTTCCCCCTTGCTTTTCACTTCTGTCCCCTGAACTGCATAAGAAATCAGGCTTTAGGGTCTCATTCCTTCCCTGTGCTGTCCATGTGAACATGGAAGAAAGGGTGTGAAACCACTTCTTCTGCCTGTGAGTTTGGAAAGCCAGGGACTTTCCCCCTGTGAACTGACAAGGTTTTTGTCTCATTGCAAGAGTATTCCCCATGTAGGTGATGATTTGGCTCACATTTAACTTCTGTTTTTTTTGTAAATGTGTGTGACTATCTGAGGTGGGTTTGCCTTATGTTTAGTGTCAGTAAACACAAACCAAACTCCTCAAGCCTCTCTTTAAAATCTCATTTCAAAAAGTTTAAATACTAGCTTGAATCAAAATAAATTTAAGTGTTATATGTTGAGAGTAAATGAGGCTTTTTGGGGCACAAACATGAGGCTCAGAATAGTGAGTGATTACATGGATGCATGCTCTTGTGTTGTGTAGAATCCATAATATCAAATATTGATATTCATTGAAAAGTCACTTGTTAAAGCATTTTCAATTAAAGTAGTACAGCTTTGTCATTGTTCATGGAAACCATAGAAATGTGGTGAGAGTATTCTGAGTGTTGTCTTATGATGAATATAGGTGATATAATGCTATGATTAAGTAGGATCCTCCTTTCATTTTTCAGGGAGGACTGTATGCACGTAAGTAATGTACTCAAGCCTCTTCCCCATTAAACTTTTATTTGGTCCACGCTGTGGTTGGCTGAAAGTTACTGCCATAGAGTGTGTCCTTTTGCTTCATTGAAGTAAGTTTGCTCTCAGTCTAGTTGCAGGTGGGTAATTATCCTCTTTGCCAATTACAGCAGCAGCTTGTGCAGGTTTTGGCAGTCTGTGCAGAGCAGTCCCAGACTGAAAATAAGCAGTCTTTGTGCACATCCTTTACTCTCCGCAGGTGAGAGAGTAAAAAGAGAGTTTTGTCCAAGCCAAAGCTGAGATGCATTTTGCATTTGTGTGTGTATAAAAATGTATCTTTACCGACTTTGTTAGAGGATACAGTGTCATGTAAGAGGTTTCTCTTTTCATTACTGAACAAAAGGAAACCCAGTTGGCAGATACCAGGCAAGGGAACCTAATTCTGTCGTGCTTTAGGACGTACTGTAAGAATGTACACCTTAAAACCAGTACAGCGATTTGGTATTTTGCTAGTGCAAAGACTGCTTTTTAAAATGTATGTATACATATACCCTCTTTTTAATTTACGTATTTATATATGTATGTTTAATCTACACACATAGAGTGAAAAATCTGGAGAACAGAGATGGGAAGAGCAAAGACATGCAACAAAGCCTTCTGGAGTTGACTCTGCGTTTTCCCTATGTTTCAGCTTAGTATCTGCCTGGAAGGAGTTAGTTCTTATTTGCTTATTTGGAACTTGACCAACAGCTTATTTAGAAGATGGTCAATGTATCTGTGTTGCTGGGAGCCATAATGCCCAGCAGTGTATGTGGGCCTCAACTGTTCCTGGGAGATTTGATTAATGTGGCAGAAAATGACATTCACAGTGGTAATTGAGGGTCTTTAGCATGCTCTGCCTTTGTACATTAACTATTTTTTGTTTATTTGTTTGTAGCAGAAGCTTACAGCCTTTTTATAGAGGATTACATTCCTCTAATCTCTCAGTGTTCTTCTCATTACCACAACAGCATATGAGGAAACTAGCTTGTTAGCTACTTGTCTGCAAATGTACCATCAGCAGGTCCTCTGCAGCTCAGGTTACATTAGAATTGCCTTTAATATAAAATATTTTATGCGATGTCATTCAGGTTTTCCTCCAACAAATAGCTCTTATAAATTGGTGTTGCACTGGAAAGTAAGCAGATTTTGTGTCGAGGGTCTGAGTCCACATGCTGTTTACGGGGGTTTGCATTTTCCTCCCTCTTTCTTTTTGTCTCTAGTACAAGTATTCACCCCTTGAAGGAGATTCCCATAGTTCATTTTCACTATGTACTATTTAAATGAACTGCTTAGTGAGGCAGTAGGCCCTGTCTTCTCCTGGTAATGGTTAGACCGTCTCATTTATTACTAAACATACAACTTTTCCTTTGCTTGGAAACTGAAGAAGGTTGTTTTATCTTCAAAGCTTCAAAGTGCTTGTGTTGCAAACAAATGTTTGGACGTTGCCATGAATAACACCAAAGCTATTGTGTACTTCTTCAGAAGCTACAGACATGAGAGAATAAACAGATCATAAGGTGGCTAATTTTTTCCCCCAAATTTACCTGCAGTATAATTCAGAATTAGTCAACTATGAGATTTACCGTGTCCAAAAAAGCATTTGTGTAATGAAGCTTTTTGCTCTGATTTTTGATAAGTTATCAGAGTTTACAGTACTGCCGTGGAACTAATCTGGGCACAGTATCTCCCTAAGCAGATAATAGTGTAGATTCTTTTGTGCTTCGCTAGCACAGGCACAGCTACTGAATATGCTATTGTGTGAGGTTATAAACCAGATAATCTTAATTGGGCATTTCCTGAAACGAAGGGAGGGATGGCTGAAAAAGGGAAGAATTGGAAATAAGGGCATGCATTCCGAATATACAAATTTGGCTTCCATCCAGGAAAATGGGAGAATTTCCTGTTAGTTAAAATCTTCCAAAAGCTGATACATACTGCATACCTCGGGGAGCCAGAGGAAGGGGGAAGGCTGGGAATGGCTCGTGCGTGAAAGCCCTGGGGAACCGATTGCTGTGTGATGTGGTGGGACTGAGGGGTGTAAGCAGCTGGATCTTAGGGCAGCTATAGCATTAGCGGACCATCTCCTTCCCCTGGCCAGGGATTTGGGTTACCCTGCAGCACTTGCACCAGCAAAGTCTGGTGTTGCAGACCAAGTCCTGGAGCCTTTTTAGAGTTGAGTTAAATGCAATTCAGGCTACATGGATTATGTTTGTATATGTGTTATACATGTGCATGTATAATGTAACACATTTGGTGGTGTGTGTACACTGCAGATACACGTGGAGTATTGACTTACTAAACTGGAGGATCTGTGCTATAGATAAACTATGGAATCTGCCACGTAAATTTGAGGAAAGGATGGCAAACAGAAGCGGGTGCAGGCAAATAAGCTCTGAAAGAACTGAAGTGGGTTTCTTTGCACCAGGAGTTGCACCTGGTTCTGTTGGAATAATCACTTTGGATCTGCATTTGAAGAGAGAGGCTGCTTATTAAATTGGATTGAAGTACAGTGAGTTACAATACAGAATTTGAACCTCTATTAATGCAAGGTTGGAAAAAATAGGGAACCGGGGAAGAGCTGTGTTGAGGGGAAAAAAAAAAAAAAAAAAAGAAACAACTTGTTTATGTTAGGACTGCTAGTTATGTTCTGATTTACTTAACATATATGACCTGATTCAATTAACATGTATTAGTGCAGATGCTTCAGACATTTGTAAATACTTGTAGACTGCCGCCTTAATTTTTTAGCTTTGCTTTAGCATAGTGTGAGCTGCTTTGGCTATTTTTGGTAAGCCTTTGAGTGAATTATGATCATAACTGTTCAGAATAGCTACATTGGTGTTTGTGGACAATTGAGGGTCTATATGCTACAGTTACTTCAACTCAAGATAGCACAAGCTCCGGGAAGAGTAAAGCTTCTAGGGTAGATGTAATCAGGCAGAGCATTAACAGGAGTAAAGAGGGTGACTTGCTTTGTGTGTAGAAGTCTGTCCTAAGTATTCTGTTAAATATCAGTTATAATACAGAAGAGACTTAATTGCTTAGCAGTTGCATTAGAAATTGATCTCCAAACTTCAGTCATGGGTAATTGTAAATTAAAGTTGTTTGGTTTTTTTTGAACGATGCTATATGCCACAATAGCATGTACTGAAGGAATATAATTCAAAACAAATAAGCTTCATCCTTTTTGACTTTGGCAGTCTAGTGGAGATGCACTAAATTACTTCGTTCTTGATTTGTAACTTTAATTTTAGGTCTCTGAATTAGGACTACAAGCTTTTTAAGTGAAAAGAAAAACAAAAAGAAAATCTGATCTAGCCCTCCAATTAATGAATGAGGAAAGGGTTTGGTAGTAACTGCCTGCACTGTCATTTGTAATGAAAATAAATAAATTACCTGTATTAATACAATTTCATGGGTGATAACATATTGTCAATTTAATAGTAAAGGAGAATGATGGCAAAGTTAACAAGAAAGGGCTATACACGGTAAAGATGAGGCAGTTATGTCAGATTTGAGAGGATAAGGAGAATGGTGAATACATGGAAAAGACCACCAGTCTAATACTGTGCTAAGGAGTTTTTAGCTGCCTTATGCAGTTTCAGAATTGTTTTTGAAGACCTGTTAGTCTATTAGCAGGTATTAAGAGAAAATACTGATCAGGTGGAAAGAGCTTAAATTATACTTCTTTTTGTTGCTTTGTTTTTATCTTTTTCCTCCTCCTCCTCGGAAGGGTAGTGCATCATCATTCTTTAACTTCTGTGTGATTTGAAATAACTCAATTAGAGATTAATGGCAGCTTGTCCACATTTACCTGAAAAGCCAGTAATGTCTAAATCAGGTATTTGTGGCCCCAGAGCAGTTTAGCTCCATTTGAGGTATTCAGGATAACTGTTAATTTTCCTCTTAATTTTTGTCACTTGTAACTAGGATGCTTATGGATCCTCTGTGTTGTTCACTTAGTTACCAGTTAAAAATTTTGGAGCTGAGTGCCTTAAACTCTTGACCTTAAAAAAGTATATTTAGGTACTTAAATAATCTCTTGCTGAGAAAGGAGCATCTCTGGGTCTGGTTCTGGTCTGTTAAATGTGTATGTCCTTGGGAAGGGGGCCTTGAACCACAGCTTTACACCAGAATACTGAAATCTGGATATAAACTACAGATGTCTAGGTTTATAAGCTGCAGCTGTGCTCATCAATGAACAGCCAATATTTTGAACTGCTAAGAGATTGTTGTTAAACTATGTCTCTTCTCTCTTTTCCCAATCTCTGTGAACAATGAATATCCTCCAGTCAGCCTTTCCAAGTGTTGTATATATTGTGGAAGATACAGAAATCTGTTATAACTTGTTGTTATAATAATTTATAGTGAAAGTATTTTCCATTTTATTAACCATCACATTGGCAGGTACAAAAATAAATCCATTTTGCTGCCATGCATTGCCCTTGAATTGCTCCTGTCAGTTTTAATGCTGTTGTAATTACTTTTTCCAAATAGTCTATCTTTTCTCTTTGCTTCTTGCCAGACCCAGGGGCAGGAAAGCAACTTCACAGGGGAAGTAACTCCTGCCTTTGTATATGGCTATAAAATTCCCAGAATAAACAAATGAGGGGGTGAGGCATGGGGATAGAGTGGGAACTTGTTTTGCTCTATCACTTCACTTTTCTTGTCCCAATAGCAGGGTTTTTAAAAAAGAAAAAGGGGCAAAAAAAACCCGGGCAAATTGGGTTGCTAGCAGTGTCCCTATCATAAATGAAGGGAAGATTGTGTATGTAATTCATAAACATCCTGAACTATATCTTTTATTTCAACTTATTAGGGCATGAAGTAGTGCCTGCCACGTTAATTTCACGCTGTGGAGTTCAGTGTTCATGCAGCTCTTATTTTCCTCTTCTATACAAAGTTGTGATAAGGAGAGAATAAGTGTATTTGAATATTTGATTCCAGATAGTTTGTTCTAAAGAAAAGTATTTTAGAAGTAGCTGCAAGGCAATTATAGTTGCTTTTTTTTTAAATCGGATTTGGAGAGTAACATGAGAATGTTTATTTGTTACTGATATGCTTTTTGTCTAGCAAAAAAACCCCTGTACTTCATAAAATCTTGTCTTTTATAGCTGAAATTATTGTTTTGAGTTCAGGATGTGGTGGGCAAACAATAAAAAAGAAAAACCACTTGCAAATACCACCAAGCTTTTCTCCTTTTCCTATCTGCCAATGGAAGAATGGAATTTGTTAGTATGCAACAATGGTCAGTCCTCTGTATTTTCATGTTTTTAATGGTTAAGACAGTTTTAATGGTTAACTGGAGTTCAAGGATTGGTCCAGCCTAGTGTATGCTTTTTGCTTCTGTGATGTGATATCTGAGCATGAGTGGAGGGAGTAATTTGTTGGCTCTGAACAGGAGGGGGACTAGATTTTTATAAAAAAAAAATAGCCTCAAAACTCATATGAATTGCACATTTAAGAGATGTAGAACCTCTTATTCTTTTCTAACTCCAAGCATTACTTGAAACTCAGTCATAGGTCCTGACTGTGATTTGGGAGAGTTGGATTCAACTGGTCTAGGAAGGTGGCTAAGATGGATTCCTAAGGTTTTGCATTAGTCTCAAGAAACTCTGTTTTGTGTGGATATTTTTACAGTACTTCTCTTAAAACACCTAAATGATCAGTAAGGATTAACTTCTTAGTTTTGAGGTTGGAATGGCTGGGAATTTTGTATAAGGAAATAGTGGGATTGAGAATAATTGGGAGTTGAAGAAACTGGTTTTGATGGGAGTTCAGCCAACTATTTCCCCTGCTGCCTTTGAAGAAGCTATGGGGTTTTATTTGTTTAGGAGGGCCAGTTGTGGCTTTATGTAGGCTCCTTGAACCCATGTTGCATAAGCTCACCCATCATCAATTTTCTTGTTTTTAAAAAAACACCAAAAACAAAAACCACCAAGCTCAACCAACCCAAACTATCACATTTGTGAATTAAAGTGCCCAAGTTGCAGAAACTAAGACAAACTTAAATGACAAATGCTCTACCCCGTGGTGCGTAAAGCTTATATGGAGATACTTTCAATACTTGCAGAGAAGCATACTCTTGTAAGTAAGTGGTTTTGCTGTTGTTGAGGTCTTATCCTATTTTGATGTTCTGTTTTTGTTTTTAGCACCAGCAAACATTTTTAAATCAACTGAGGGAGATCACTGGTATCAATGATGTCCAGGTACTACAACAGGCACTGAAGGTAAGATGGATGCATTTGACTTGTAGCTGAATGTACACATCTTAATTGACTGTGAAAGCCATAAACCCCACCCTTTCTTACTCTGACCTTCCCTTCCTTCCATTCTCAGCTTGAATACTTTCTGATTTATTTCAGGGAAAAAAAGCTGATAATGAGGGCATGTTCACTTTAGAAGGAATCTTGATCTGTTTTGGTACTGGCATAAAAATTAATCTGGTGTTCAAAAATGAAAAGACAGGAATGGCATGACTTGCCTTTAACCTTTGACTGAAGTGTTTTGAGATACCTTGGTGCTACTACAGCTGGTCAACTCCTGATGAGTTAAGTGCTGTTTTCTTGTCAAGATGCAGTTAGGTTTTCTATCACGGACAGGTCCTGCTTCGTATGTAGAATGAAGAACTCTCCTTGAACTTGCTGCTCTTTGCTAATGTGCTATTGTTTTACTGTTTTTTTTTTCAACCATTGTTAAATTCTTTCACAGCACAGAAGAGTTCTTTGTAAGTAAAGAATGGCAGGTCTCTCTGTGTTCTGTTTCCCCAAATATACATATATAAAAATAATAACTTAAAAAAAAAAAAAAAGCCTTGTCTCCCTCAAGCAGAGCTTTTTAGCCATTTATACATGGAAAATGAGGATGTAGTGAATTTAAGTCATACATGTATATATAGTTGTTGCTTCAGATTCATCATAAATCATGTACACAACTGCCCTTAAAAAGCCAGTATTTCTGGCTTTAAAAATGCAATGGTAGATTTTCAGAAGAATTCAGATGACTGCTGTTGAAGTCTGCGAGTGTGCTGTTTATGCTTGTTGAGGGGTTGACCTACACTACAAGACCTTTAATTTTTTTCTGAAATACATGGAATTCTAGCAAAGTAAATTTTTATAAGATGTTATATCTTTATTTTAAAATAGTGAAGTCTGCAGAATATGTCAAGTTTGGAAACTTTCTTTTCTAATCAATATTTCACCTGAAAATACAATGTGTCATTGATCTTATAAGTTGCTTGTGATGTCCTTTGCTGTTAAGAAAAATGAAAAAAGGTTGAGGGAACTTTCACTTCTTTTGTTGGTTCTTAAAGGACAGCAATGGTAATCTGGAGTTGGCTGTGGCTTTCCTCACTGCGAAGAATGCCAAGGTTCCCCAGCTAGAGGAGGCGACTTACTATCAAACAGCCCTTCCTGGAAATGACAGATACATCAGCGTGGGCAGCCAGGCAGATACCAGTAGGTATTTCTTCTTTTTGTAAGTTTAGTTTAAAGGCAAGGAAACTAAAAACTTGCCCATGAGATGACTGTTAATCTTCTGATAATTCTTACTTAACAATTTTTAGATTATTATGTACTCTTTCTTTCCTTACTTCAGTGTATATTTTTTTTTTTTCATTTGAGCTATCCTTAAGCATTACCTTTACATGTACGTATGGTACTGATCAGAGGGTGAATAATTGGGTTTTCAGTCTTCGCTTTCCATTATAGGATTTACTTTGGGGTCATGAAGTAAATAATTAAAGGCAAAAGCTGGGTACTCTTCTGTCAAAATAAAATGGAATTGGAGAAGAGTCTGTGAATGTCTGTCAATATGCTAAAGCTTAATAGGCTTAAGAGTAGCTTCTCCCTGACAAGGGTGACTTTCCCAAAGAGAGAAGCAAGAGGTTAGGTGTGCATTTTGTAGGAAAAGAATAGGTATTTTATATGTGACATTAACTTTAAATGTACTAAATTTTAAACAATTTTATTTAGTTGTTGCAAGAGGTCCCACAACCTGTATTTCTATGAGCCTTGCAGGTTCTATTCCTTTGTTTAAGTTCATAGCTATTTTTAGGCGGGGGGGAATGTGTTAAAGGGGTTAAAACATGTTAAATGTGTTCTGAAAAAAATATGGGAAATAACATGAAAAAAAAGTGAAGGAAGTTTTGTAGTAGGATTGATTTCTGTAAAATACAAGGTTTTTGATACTGTGTTTGTATTCTAACATTCTAAACATAGATGTAGAATATCTTAATTATATATTGATCCTCTGACCATATATGTAGTACATCTGTATAGCTTTTTTAAAATGAGTAGAATTATTTAGTTACACCCACAGTAGGATTTTTTTTTTCCTCCCTTCATTTCACTAATATTGGGGTGGCTATGGTGACACCATACTTCTTTACTTCTATTGTAAAGAAGTTCAGTTAGATCTCCTTGTCAGTTGTACAGTTGTCTTTTTGTCTCTGACACCTTGGCATAAATATCTTTTTTGTTTTTAATTTTTTTTTTTTAATTAGAGTAGAGTTTATTTTCAACATCTCAGATCTGAAAAATGCATTTTAATCCTTGGTATTACTGGCAACCTTGTATAAAATGTCTTGAGTTCATTATAGGCAGTTATATTATCTCCCCACTAAGTTGTGTGGGCTAGTTTGTTTGTTTGGTGTGTGTGGTTTGTGTGTTTTTGGTTTTTTTTTACCTTCTTCTCCTTTTCCCTCCTTTGGAAAGAAAACACATACAAAACCCCACATGTATTTAATTTTCAATGTCAGAAATTGCCATTGAGGAAATGGAGACTATTTTCAACAAACTTACCACTGTTGTTATGGTCTCCAGTACTGAAAATCTACTATGGCAGTGTAATAGTAAGCTGGATTCTCTTGCAGTCTGTGTTTAATAAGATTTATTAGCAATCCCATTAATAGAAGTGTTTAGTTTTGCTGTCACTTACTGTGCTATGCAACCTTATTGAAGATACAAGGTGACAAGGGATATCAGAGTCAAGCTGCAGAGTCCACATTACCTGTGACTGATGGTCAGACTGAAAAGAGTAAGTCTTGAGTTGCACATTCCAAACTGGATTTCAGGATTCTCTTCTCTTTCCTGTAGGGCTGATGGCAGACCCAGATTCCTTACAGTTACATAGCACTACAAGTCAGTAATCTAGAAGCACCAACTGCTGTGGGAAACGCAGGGAGACTTTTTTTTTCCTTATATCTTTTAATGTCTGTTTCAGGTCCTCGCTGGCATCAAAGATGAGAGCCGTTTGCCAGCCTTTGTTGTTTTAGCTAGACTGAAAACATGTTATGAGATAAAGGGATCTTGGCCAACTTTTCTTCATGTTGGAGGACTCATGGGGCAAGAACTGAACACCCACAGCAGAACAAAAGTCTAAACCAAACATAGATCCACCCCCATCTGTAGGGATCTAGTGAAAGCTTCTTGCAGAACCCTAAAGTTCTTTTTGTTGGGATCTGCTTGTTTGTAATTATTTTGGTTATGAATTTTAAAAATGCAGTACACTTAAAAATTGACAAGGTTCAAGGTCCTGCATTGGTAAGTACTGTCGTGTAAGGGAATATGGTGAAAGACATCAGATGACTTGGGAGAAGAGAATGGAAGGGTGGACATAGATGGAAAACATACTCAGCAATGATAGCTCCAACCATCAACGCTCCCTTCTGCAAAGAATGCTATTAGCACCTCTCAGTAACTATGCTGAGTTGCTGAATCTATCTTGCCTTTCAAATTTGACTCCCTTTTACTATCCCACGTAGGTATAATTATATGAAGATAATTATAACTCACCCTTACTGTTCGTTACTGCCTAACTACCTCTGTGCATTTGGAACTTACAATGTTATGAGTCACTGAGCTTCATGGTCCCACCAAGTTAAGTCATCCAAACTGTGGATAAAGAGGGAGTTACAGATAAATATCAGAACTTTATCTATCTTTTATGCTGCAGAAAACCTCCAGCCACTTACAAAGGCTTTTGAATGTATGCCTTACATAAAGGTATATCAAATATATTCTGCAAGCTTGACTGACTAAATTTCTTTGAAACAGTTACTTAGTTACAGGGTAAAATAAAAATGTATATAACAAGAAGTCATATCCAAACAGTCAGCAGTTAGCCTGGGTTGTGCACTGGCTCTTCCAGAAGTGACAATGGTCATTCAACTGTTTGAGTTGCATTCTATGCAGAATGGCATAAGGAAACCTAATTTCTTTTATTAGCAAATGCAACATTTCGGCAGCTGCAAAAATACTAATTAGTTTGCATAAAATTTATTCCATCTTTAAAAGCAAAGGCTGACTTGCACAGTGTTATTCATGATGCTTGCCTTTTTGCCTGTTCAAAATGGTATGTGCAAGCACCTGCAAGTGTAGTTTTTTCATGTCAAGTGATGCATGCTTTATCTGACCCCTTTGCAAAGGTTTTTTTTTCTTTCTTTCATGCAGTCTGTTAGTGAGCAGAAAATGCTTAAGTATTAGGGTTGCAATGTACAAGTGAACTGCTTTTAATCTAAGATCACTTTAATGTTCTCTTTAGTAGCTTAAATCCTAGGCACTGCAGTTAAAGCAAAATAGAAGAAGTTGTTTAGTAGTACTTTCCAATATTTTCACTTTATTGATTTCTCTAGAAACCTTTTTTTCCTTCCATCTGCATAATTCAGTGTATTTTCATTTATGGCCACACAATAGAACTATTGCATTGCTAAGCATTTATCCATTTCCTTCTCATTATTTGAGAAACTTGCAGAACCCAGGGTTAAAGGAAGCAACAGAATGAAGAGAAGACATATATTTTAGAAGACGTATTGTGTTCAAATGAAATAGCTGTCAAGACAAATTCTCTCCCTCCCTTCTTTTGAAAATTCAAAATTCTTTTTCACAAAAATTGAATCATTAGTCTTTGCAATTGCACACTCTACAGCCAAACAAAAGAATTCAAGCCATTTTATGAGGTCATAGTACAATGTAATTATAACACACACACCAACTTGAGGGTTGTAGACTTAATTTCTTCTGGAGACATGGCTTTTATATCTCCCTGTTTCTAGAGTTTAAGCCTTTGCATAGGTTTCAAAAGTCTTTCAATCAACCTTTTTCAATGAGGTAGACTTAAATGCACCTAAAACCTTCCTAAGTGGTGTTCATATACCATACTTCTTCAAAGTCCTCTGTCCTAGAGACTCTGAAAAGTTTATAGAGTAATTTTGGTTTGGTGCTTCACTATCCTTACTTTTAGACTTCTAATGTCTTACTTAACCTGAAGCAAGAGGGATTTAGGCATTTTATTCTTTGTGCTATCCCCTGTGGGGATCATAGTACAGTTCATTCCTTTTGTCTTGGATGAAGTCTTGCATGCTTAAATGCATCATAATGTCCCCTCAGGTCTAAAGTAAACAGCCCAAATTCTTTCCAAGTCTTTGGGTGCATTTCCGATACTTATTGTCATTGTCACTTTTTTTTTTTCTTCTGGACCTTCTTTATTTGTTCTGCTTTTTTCATGAAGTGTGGTACTAAAATAATAACCAAGACTTCATCTGAGTTCTTAAGAAAAATGGGTGAATCTCTATAAATGTCCATGAGGTAGTCCGACAACATACCTCAGTGTAACACTTCATATTTTATTCAGTGCTGTGATGATGTGAATTGCAGGTTGAACATGAACCAGTTGTAGCTCCTAGATCCTTCTTCGCACAAGTCCTAGTCAGTTCTCATTCTACAGCTGTGCATTTTATTGTTTCTGTGAGTAGAATTTGTCACAAGTTTCTTCTGTCACCTTACTTATCTCAGACATTTCCTTCTGTTTTGGGGATTATTTGTGTCATCTCCATCCAGGTTCCTGGGAGTGTCTCCAGCTTGGTATGGCAGGATCCCAGCTTCAGAGTATCAGGAGTCTTGTACCTTGAGGTCCTCCTTTCATTTTAGAGATTCACTTGTTCCTTTGTTCCATGATTACCTCTCTCCTTCCCATCCCTGTCAGTGTGAGACTCATCAGTTTAAGGCGTTATCATCCTAGGACAGTGTAAATGCAGCTGAGATGAGGAAGTTCCTGTGAGATAGTGGTGGCTAACATTTGCTAGCTCTTTCATCAGTAGAGCTGTTTGGGTTGGCTAAGCAGCTGCTGGGATGCTGTGTATTCTTTCTGCATCCAATTTTAACCAAAATTGGCATATACAGCCAGTTAAATTCCTTTAAATCTTCATGTAGGAGCCCAAGACCATCATGACATTTAACATCTCAGACTAGACTGTAGAATATAGGATCTTGCTTAACTCCGCTTGTAATAAACAAAACCGATGTAGTCTCAACTTTCTTTTTTTTCTTTTTATATTGTTGGTGTGTTGAAATTGGAGTCTTGCTGCTACATTTCCATACTTGGCATCTATCCATTGAACCCATCTGGCCTGCCCCTTCATTTTCCTCTCCCTGTGCCAGCAGTTGCATCACTGTGGTAGTTTATTGCCTGTCCCTGGGTTCAATTGCTACTTCAGCTCTGTCCCTCATGCTGAGTTTCCCAGTCTACTTAAGTTTGAAGTTCCTACTCTCTGACTCCTCCTGGTAAAAGTAGCAAGTCAATAACACAGTAATTATTTTAATGGCCTAGGCAATTACCAAGTAAGAATCATTTGTTTAAATGATGATAGAAACTTCCTAAGCGAACAGATTGATAATTTTTCTTAGGAAAAAAAGAAGATACGTGGGGATAGATAGTTATAGTGTGTGCATATACTATATGTACACTAGTATAATTGTCACGAATTTCAATATACAACTTAAAATTGTTTTGTAGAATTACAAGCTATGTCAAACTCTGGATCTTATGTACCAGAAGCACACATTATTATGTAATAATGTTGTAAACCAAAAATACATTTCTTAGTAACGCAGCTGAATGATTCTGCATGTTAATTTTAGTTGAATAAACATCATGAATGCACTAAGACAGACTGTTTTGATGAGCAGTTTCTTCATTCATAAAGAATTTTTTCAGCAGAAACTTTTCTGTTTATTTAGTAGTCATGGCTTAGTTAAGAATGTTTGCATTTTCTAAGCCTGTGTGATATACAGTAAGAAGTACCTTTATGAGGATATGAGCCAGTGAGAACTAAAGTGGTCTGTGGCCTAAATGAGAGGTGTATTACAAAATCGGCATATTTAAATTAAAGTCAGGTAACAATAAACCTGGAGAAGACAGCTTTTTTTTCCTGTTTTTTTTTTTCTTTCTTCAAACTCAGACCTTGAACACAGAAATTAGTTGGTCAGATAGGAAACTTTAGTAGATTAGCTTCATGAATGAATTCCACTACTAATTGCTATAAGATAAAGTCATAGGTTTGCATTAACGCTATAGAACCGAAGTGAAATAAATATTGTAGAACTAGGTTAATGTTGAGTATATTAATGATTGTGAGAGAAGGCAGAGTTATCATACTTGTAGAATAACTGCTTGAAAACTGGGCATCTTTTCATGAAAAAGAAAAAAAAGAAATCCCCATATAAGAATTTACATAATCCAAAGATATTTTAAAACAAAACAAAAAAACTGTGCATGAATTTCATGTAGTATTTGTATAATTTGTGTAATGTATAACCAAATGACAGGAATGCAAACTGTGCACACAAGCAGATATTTTGTTTTGAAAGAGTTTAGTCTCAGACTGTTCCCCTTCTGTTATGACTTCTACTGACATCTCTTCTTTATAATCCTATGACTTACGATTCAAGTCATACATGAGTTCTTGCAGCTTAATGAGTTACTGTGTCAGCTGAGATGCTGAAAAAGACCTTGGACCTGCTCCAAGTATAGCAAACATGAGCTAAAATACATTAGCTTAAATCTGCAAAACATTTTTATTTTACATTTGCTGCAAACTAAAAGCTTGCATGGAGCAGGTTACCATGGATCAGCTAATATTTAGAAATGTATTTTTCTGACATGAGTTATGCTAGGTAAGCCCTCCGTGACATAAATCGATTGCACCACTCATGTGGTGGTAGCATCTGGCAGTAGGTCTTCACTGTATTGTTTTTTTCATGCAGATCAGGAACAATGTATATGTGGAAAAAAAAACATTTCTGAAGACAATACAGGGTATTGTCTGTACAGTACCCTGAAAGTACAGGGTACTGTCTGCTCCCAAACCCTTGCATGCCAAAGGAAACTGTTGTGTTGATCTGCTTTCTGAAAGCAGGCTGAAATCAAGATTTGGGCTTTTAAAGTGGTATAATCACTGGCAATATGAATGGTAATAAACTTCTGAACACATTCGGTGGTGGTATAGATTAATAAAGATTAAGGAGCTAGGGAGGTGCAAAGAAGTCGAATAATTTAATGAAAGTGTGAGTTGAAGTTGACCTTGACAGGTGTGGTTTTTTTTGGTTTTTTTTGGTTTTTTTTGTTTTTTTTTTTTTTTTTGTAGTAACAGTGGGAGCTTTTGTTAATCACATAATTTTCAGCTACTTTTCTGGAAAATATTCCCCACATAAAGGAGCTTACTTCTTAATTTAACTTTCTTCTTTATTGTTGTATAAGAATTTCATCACTTGCCTAACTAGAGACTAGCTAAAGGAATATACACCTCTGTAAGTAAGTGATCGGAGTAGTCCCATGCTTCTCCATCAGCATGTGCGGCTGCTGGATGGAGGCTTACTCCATCTGTAGTTGTGACCACTATTACTACTTTCAGAAAAACAGCTCGTGTCCAGTAGAGATGAGGTGCTTGTGTGTGACTAGTTGCAAGTAGGTAGAAAATGCAACAATGAGCACCATATTTTAGAATGTAATAGGTAGTGCATGTAGTCCACGGGATCCTCTCATTGCTGTTGACCTTTCTATCCTTTCTCCTGCTCTCAGGCTGTAGAATAGAGCCGTGCTTGCATGTAACCCAGGTTGAGATACTATTTTAGCCCAAACTACATTGTTCTCAACGTGGCAGCTCATATATCAAAACTTCTGCTGGTGGTTCTTGTAATTGCTTTAGTACTTCTGAAGGGGAATTTCAGGTATCTGAGTTGAAGTATCCTTCTGATATGCTGGAAGATCTGAGCTGACTGTAAAAGACGTAAGAGTAAAAATTACGAACTGCTGCTTTTGTGGTCATAGCACTTTTCCCTATTTCCAGATCATGACAGATTGCCAGTTTACTTTGCAGGTAAGAGTGCTTCCTTTAAAGGCTCACTAAATAAAATAGAAATTCAACCATCTTTATTGGGGGAAGAAAGTGGTAAGTTGAAAACTGATTCTTGAAGATGCTGCTGTTAACAGAAAAGTTTCTTTCACAACTTCTCTTCAGTTTCAGCTTTCTGTGAGGACAAGTCATCCCATTTTCTGTTCACACACACCTATGCCAATGATTTTTGTATGATAATTTCAGTGTTTTATTTTGTTCCAATGAGAAATGTCACAGACGAGTAAGCCAGGGAAATAGGGGAACCTATCTCTACAGCAAGTCAGCTCATCCAGGAGAAAAGTCAGAAGCTAGATGGTGAAGCTCTTTGGGTACAAGTAATTGAGCTGGCCTGTGGAAGGAGAAATGCAGACAAGCTGCTCACATCTGTTTGAGAGCAGTCATGAGTTTCACATCTGTATTTCTTTCTCCCAGAGTCTTTTAGCTTCTACTGTCCAAACCCCAGACTAGAGTAGCCCCTTTCATAGCTCTTTGGGTAAATTTTCGCCTTGGAGGAGGGAGACTGAAACCAGCCAACACTCCGTGTGCGTGTCTGTCTAATATTGCACATAAAAGTCTCTTTTGCACTTTTCCCTCTCTTTCTGTCTGGCTGAGTTGCAAGGTAAGACTTCTGGGCCTTGAAATCATGATAACCACTGACCTTGGCTTTTCTGAAGGTCTTGTGCAGTTGTTGGGCATTTCTGTGGGCCCCAACTGCTCTGAAAGCATGGCTGTGCCCGATGAGGGGATGATGGGTGTCATGGTGTGATGTGGGTAGTGAAATACCTCCTTGCTCTGGGCGGGCGTGCTGTCACTACCCTCAGGAAACAAGGAGGTTTATGGGGGATGTTAGTTCCTCATTCTTTAGGAAGGCAGAAGTAGGGTTGTTTCCATCTTCATTACCCAGTCAGTAGCCCATCCAGCATTCCCCATGTGTCCAAGTATGGATGCTCATTTTGACTTCAGTATTTGTTTTCTTTATTCTTCCGTTGAGATAACTTCCAGTTACAACACAGACAGGATAGAAAAGAATTATGTTAAGTAAGGAATGTTTCTCCCACATGAAACTGTGTGAAAGTATTTGGCTCACTAGTGCACAGAAATACTTGTAGAATTTGGGGCTGTATTGGGAAAACTGCACACGTTTTCCTCCATGAGGAAGGAAAAACAACTATGCTCACTTAAGGTATCCTTTTTAAGAGAAGGTTGTCTTCAGCATCTGTTCCCTGGAAGCAACTGATTACAGTGGCTGAAGTAATACATTTAAGTGTATTGCTCTAAGAGGGCTTTCAGAGACCATGGATTCCTAAATTTGTCCCGTAGCTCTGTGAAACTTAAAATCATTAGGATGAAGGAAGACTATTGCCCATCATATGTTAGCGAGAGCAAGCTGCTGAGGTTTTTATCCAGCTTGGAGGCAGAAGGGAACTGTTAGCAGGGTTAGTGGTTGGAAGAGCACAGGGCACAGGAGGGATGGACTGGAATGGCACTCAGCAATCCACGTGGGCTCGCTCTCTTCTACAGTAAGACTTGCCTTTCATTCTGTTTCACTTTTAATTTTGAGAAAGATAGTTTTGCTTTTCAGATGTGATTGATCTCACTGGAGATGATAAAGATGATCTTCAGAGGGCAATTGCCTTGAGTTTGGAGGAATCAAACAGGGCATTCAGGGAGACTGGAATAACAGATGAGGAACAAGCCATTAGCAGGTAAACGAACAACTTACCTAAAGCAGAAATTAAATTAAAGAGTTGGAGATTGGCCTGTATTGCTTTTTTTTAACTTTTAATTTAACAAAGAATAACTTGTTTATGATCACTTGTGCTACTGATATGCCTGGCTTCAGGATGTTTGCTTTAACGTATTGTATGTTGTACACTGGAAATAGTCTATTGTGTGTGGGCTAGGATTTAATAGTATGTTTCATGTTGATTTATTTGTTTACATATTGAGGAAGTGGATGGAGATAGAGGATATATGGTCATATTTAAATAGGACCTAAAACTAAAAGTTTCTCTTGTGTATCAGGTAAAAAGCAATGAAAACAAAATATAATTAAGAAGCTAAAAAATTCTTTATCCTGTTTTTTGCAGTGTTCATTTTGCAATAACATTTTCTTACTTCTGTGCTAAGGCTGAGATTGAGGGAGGGGGTAGTAAAGCTATGACTTAAAATACAGCAGCTGCTCTCGGTGTATTCACCTAATAAAGTATGTTATTAGCCTGTTTAACAATTAGGATTTATAAGCTCTGAGTGAAGTTAACTTCTTGGTTTAAAGTTTTATGAACTTAACTTTCTCAATTTGGGTGTGATAAGAGTCTGTAAGTTAATTTTTTATCAGATTTTATAATAACTAATTGTACAGTGTGTGTTTATATGTAAATATAGGCATATCTATGAAATATCTTGGACTTGAACTAAGCCTTGGTGTAGGGTTGTGTGGGAGGGTGATTGATTTTTTTTTTTTTTCCATATGTGGCTGGCCTTGGAAGGGATGTTGTTTTTTCTTATCTGTGGCTGGCCTTGTTCTAGGGCAATGATTTGATCCATGAGTAAGAAGGTTAAATACTGCCTCCTTGTAAAAGACTAATTTTATAAAATATCATTTAGATGGGGGAAATTGACCACAATAATTCTTTTTCTCAGTTCAGTGTATTTGGCAGACTTATCAGAAAAGTCCAACTCTGAGAATATGGAGACTGTTACTTTATCCAGTCATTTTCTTTTTCTTTTTAAAAAATAAATGTACTAATTGTGAGAATAAAGATACTCTTCCCTCCCTCCTTCCATTTGTGATAAATGCCATCTTGTTATACAGGTTTAAGATAACATATTTTATGAGAGAAAGGTGGGATTATAGGGATTTATATTCTCATTAATAATTGGGAGAAGATTTTAAGGGGTTGTTTTTTCCTAAGACCTCAGTATGTGCATGTATACAAGATCATGGTGGAAGTTCTGTCCAGTTCTGATTCAGAAGTTGAGCTCTTGCGTGTTCTTTTTTGAAGGACATAATTGTCATAATTACAGAGTTGTGATTTAGGCAGATACTCAGAAAGATGGAGCTATTTCTGGACGTGGAAATCTTTTTTCCTTTTTCCTTCCCCAAGCTTTGACTGCTTCTGCTGCACTCACTTCTTGGGAGCCTTGAAGCTTTAGTTTTTTTCCTGTAGACTTTGTTTTTCATTTCTTGGACTAAAAAGCCATTTTTGGTCTTATCTGCTTAGCCCATAATTAAGTATTCTAAATACATTCTACTTAAATTATGGTGTATTTTTTTCTGGTTGCAGAAAATAACAAAGTATGCCATTTTTTTTCCTGTACATACAAAGGCATGTAGACAGTCTGTTCAGTTATATACAGAGAAAAATGTTGGTCGTGTGATGAAACAGAGATATATATTTGATGGCAAAAATTACACACAATATCATGTGCCAAATTAAGAGCTTGTTGCTACCAAGGGGGATACGGCCTGCACACCATACCACATCTTCTATAATTGCTGTAGTATTCTTTGGAGCATTTGTTGCATGAATTCATCTCCCAGAGCCACACAAAAACATTCACTAAAAGATCCAGAGTGTATCATGGCATGAGAATGGGAAATGGGACTTTGCTTATGAATGGAGAAGAGTGAGAATCATGGGGGTTTTGGCAGCATTGGAGTGTTAGATCAGCTCAATTACATACCAAGATACACCCTGAGTTGATGACAAATTATGTCAGAGTTGTACAAATACAGGAAGTTCAGAATTACTGAATTTTTGATCTGAACTGTTCAATCAGTTTCCTTAAGGACAGGACTTCAGACTGGGATTTTTTGTTTGTTTTTTTGTTTTTTTTTTTTAATTAAAAAAAACACTTTGTAGTTAACACCCCACAGAAGAATGTTGGCATTCCAATAGAAAGCACAGTATTTGTGCAGGACTTCTCAAAACAAAAAAGTAGAACACTGTGGTTGTAAACAAGTCAAGCTGCAGCCATTTACTTTTGTTTTTCTAGGATGAATAAGAAGCAGAAATCAAATAGGAAGTCAACAATAAGCAAATTAAACTATGGAAATCTTTCATTTTTAATAATGTAGGATGTGTGCATGTTTAAATAGTCTTTGGTGTGGAGGATATTTTTTTCAAAGGTATTCATAGTGGTTTGGAACCTAATCTGCACTGATTTTTTTTGTTAAGGTTTCCAAGGGAGCATTAATGGAATTTCTTGACTTGTGTAATTAATGTTGTAATGCACGTAGAATTTGTCTTCCTGAATGTAATTGCCTGTGCTACTTAATGAGGACAGATCTGACTTACTACGTAGGTGTTGAGAGGAGTGAAATGTCCAAGTGTCCAAGCCGAACATCGTGTATATGGCACATGTAAGGTTTTTTTTTACTGTTCCCACTTTAAATCTCCCAGAGAAATGTGCATAATCAGTGTATTTCCTAATATGAAAAGGTTTCTCCTTGTTTATATTACTTTTCATGGATTGAAGGAGAATAAGGCTAGCCAGATGGGGCTTCACTGGGGAAGCTAGTAAGGTATGAGTGAAAGGAGAAACTAGCTGGCCTGTGTTGTGCCTAGGGTAGTAGCCATATTAAAATGAGAGCCCATACTGTAAGTGTGTAAGGATGTGCACAACCCCTAGGCTTTTTTTTTTTTTTAACATGGTCATTGAAACTGCTGGGGACACTGCACTGTGATTAAACATTGTATGTATAGATCAAAGGTGAAACTAGGAAGGGATGCAGAGTTGGGGGATATTCCTGGATGTCCAGTGGTGAGACAGTCACAGTATAAAGACCTTTCCTTGTTCTTTTAGCTGAGTAGCCTGCTGGAGTGGGCTTCCTCAAAATGGTTTGGTTGAACTTTGGTGCCGTGGGCTCACTTTGCCTGAGGCTTATTGCATTGTCTGGCTTGCCCCACGCAAGCAGCTCTGCAAAGCTGCTTGGCTGTGCCCAGCTCGTTACACAGACGAACAGAAGACTGCTTTCAAGTCCCGTGCCAGGCCTGGCATTAACTAACCCTCGCTCCAGAGCTGCCCTCCAAACAAGATCCCAACACTTGGTGGTGGGGAAGCCTTTGAGGCATGCCATACCCTGCACGTAGGTTATGGCTCTGCTGCTGGGGTCTCCGAGGGTCACAAAGAGGGTGTTTTGGCTGCGTAATCAGAATTGTTAAGTCCTTGTACCAACATTCTGGAAAGACGCTCATCTTGTTGAGACTAATGTGTGAGTAAGATGCTTCATAAAGGTAGTCTCCCAAATCAGGAGTGTATGAATATAATGTAGTGAACATTATAGTAGAAGAGGTATACTCAGCATGCTGGTAATTACATTTTTTTAAGTAGCTTTTTGAGCTGATCATTAGCTTCCTGTTTACTGTGCTGACTTTTATTTCAGTTTGTATCACAGCTATCATTATGGCTGAAAATTAATTTGACACATAGGGTGTGCAGCTATTGCTTGTGATATCTGAGGATAGATAATGTTATAAGGAAAAATAAGGGAAAATGTCATGAAGCTTTGAGCATCAAATGCTTTGATGGAAACAGATTTGAGGTAGAGCTAGAAATGAGGAAACGCCTCACCTGCTAAAGAAGTTAAAATACAAGGAAGAAATTTTAGTAGGCGGTTAAGCTGGTAAAGGGTAATACCCTTGGGGTCAGGGAACTGTTTCAGTTTGAGAATATGTATTTTTCTGAACTTGTATCTTGAAATGTTCTTGAGCTTGGGGGAGGAAAAAAAAAGTTTGATTGTTTTCTTGAAAAAAAAGTGGTATTGTAGTCCTGTTACAACATCATTCTAAACTTATTCCAGTCTGTCAGAGTCTTCCCATCAGTTTTAAATGTTCCTTCCATTTAGCTTAAACAAGAGTTTAAGTAATGATACATGAATGAGAAATTACTTGAAATATGTATGACACTTGTTTTGAATTATTTGATGGGGACATCAAAAATGAACTTTCACTCTCAGAACAGAGATACACTGGTCATCTAACACTTTCAAAGGATTGTATCAGTGAGAAGGGAAATGAATTTAACTGTTTCTCTGCATTTTGGGGTTTGCTTAGGAGATAACACTAGCAATGATAGTGTAAGAGTCTTTTACCACTGAAGAATCAGGTTCCATCATCCTTATGCATTGTTTGAAGACATGTCAGAGCAGAAAGTCTTTCAGTGTCTTTTGAGAAAAACTGTGCTGTTAATGAGGTTATATGTCAAAACCTAAATGTCAGAAATTGATTAATCATTAGGAAATGACAAGTTTTAGGTTCTTCCTACGATGTATTGATACAAAAGTGGTATTTATACCAAATGGGCCCTCAAATTCTCAGTGCTTCTACTTTTTTCAAAATAAGTAGTAATAACAAGTTAGTGTATCCCCCAAGGCAGTTATCTACAGTAATTCATATAATATTTCATGATTCTTTTATATTTTGTAAGATACCTTTTCTTCCTTTGACAAAAGCATAGCTTGAAACAAAAATACACAGTTAGGAGACTGAGGTGTTACATCATGTGGTGTTTTTTTGGTGTCCATCCCTGTCCCTCCCCTCTGTTTTTTCTAAGGTGTTCAAACTTCGTCCTTCAGTAACTCCATTTACAGACCAGCCTAGACCTGCCTTTCTTTGATGTTTAGTGAGTCTAGAACTGAAGGGGGCAATGCTTCAGGCTTCACAGAATACTTTGGTGCTTGTCATGCAGCTCCTGAAATCCTGTGCTTGGCAAACGTAGTAGCTCGGTAGCAGCTCAGCCTTTTGTATGATGGTTGGACTAGACGGCTGGGGATAGTAACTGTGTCAATAGTGCACATGCCAGGCAACTTTGCATACTAGTTAGAGCCATTGTTATATGACCTGAATGTATCCATCTCCATCTTTCTGTTTAGAATATGTGGCTACCACAAATTACCTTTAATGTGTTCTTTGTCACCAAGCTAAAAATATTTGCTGATATAGAAATACTGTGTTGAGTGAAGCTTGTGTTTAGGAGCATAACACGCATCAGATCTTACTGTGATGTGAAATATGGACATTCAACATAAATCACATAGGAACAGTTTCCTGCAAAGAGTGTGGTCATTGAAACATACAATTAACTTGCCGGCTGGCATTTGGAAAATTGTGGGGGATGTCTTTCTATGGCTCATAAAGTAATTTCTTGCTGTGTAAAGTGATAAATACAGTTGCATAAGTTGTAAAAATGGAAACTAAAAAACATCTTCCATTTTTGAAAGTTGCCTAGCTAGCCTTGGTTTCTTGTCAGTAAAGTAAATGTTGGTGACTTCATGCTTTGCGTACCAATAAAAGCATTTGTAGATGAGAGCACTATACTAATAGCACTGCCTAAAATTTCTTTGTGTCCATCCTGTTTGAATCTGGTTCTTAAATAATTGGTGATTTACAGACATGGCTCATGTATCTAGAGCTCTCACAGGAGACTCACTCACTCGCTGGTACCATTTTCCAAAACGTAATGGAATTACTGTAACATATCTAAAAGTAAAAGATCATCTTACTTTTTGAAGATACATTATTGCATAGAAATTTAAAACCAAGTTCAGCAAAAATAAGTTAGCAAATGATGTAATTAAGATGTCTGTGTTAGTAACTGAAGGTGGTTTACTATGTCTTTTTTTTTTTTTTTACTTTTTCTCACATTTTTCCCTCCCTTCTGTTCCCGAAGAGTTCTAGAAGCCAGTATTGCAGAAAATAAAGCATGTTTAAAGAGGACACATCCAGAGGTATGGAGTGACTCTCCAAATCCTTATGATCGAAAGCGGCAAGACAACTGTCCAGTAGGATTGAAGAATGTTGGCAACACATGCTGGTTTAGTGCTGTCATTCAGGTAAGCACCCTCTTCAATTAGCTGTGTATACTCTTCACTGTATTTAATGGAAGGTGAGTTATCTTTAAGTGGATAACCTAAGTTTTCCTGGGAAGTTTAGGCCACTGCGTGAGATGTTCTTGAGCATTACTTATTTATTGCATCTTTTAACGTATTCAGCCATAAGTCTGGTTGAAGTGTAGAAAGTACTGTAGCATAACTAATTGATGCTTAAAAATGTTTCTTATTAAGAAGCTGTTGAAGACAAAGACTTGAGTCTCTGAAGATCCTGGGTGTCTGCAGCTCATGCTGACATCAGTGACAATTCTGGATGCTTAAAAACATGTGAAAGCTGGATTACAGATGAGAAACAGACTTTTTATATTAAAAGAAATGCATGCAAATGACTGAAAGGCTGACAATGGAGATAGGTTGAGGAAATGAGACACTCTCAGTCATGGAGTGCTTACTGGAATAGATAGCTGAGTAGACTAAAAGAAGGAATAACTGATGGAGAAGGAAGGTTAAGAAGGAGTAAAGTGAGGATCTGATATGGATGCAGTTGTGTCTGTTTTGGGTTGTGTTTTACCTAATACAGCCAATATTTGTGCTCTCTGTCTGTTTTTGTGTACACATAGCTGAATTAAAAGCTACCTCTTTCTTTTTTTTTTAAAGATGAGGTCAATAGGTGAATGAGTACAGATACTGCAACTTGTCTACTGAAATTTAATGTTCTAATAACAATAATTTATTGTACATAAAATCTTAAAAAATGGATTCCTAAAGTTTTTTTAGACATGATTGCTAAAACTGTGTAAGTTTCTGTAAATAATCTGTAGATATATTCATAAGCATCCAAACCCACAGAAAATTGTGTGAAACTGGAATACAATAAGGGAAAACTTATTTTTAGTCTACAAGAAGTAAATTCAGCATATTTGAACTTTTCATAGTCTGACATTTTGAGAGGAAGCAAATAAAATATTTAATACTCATTTTTGACAAATTACTGTCAGGCTTAAGCACTTCAGATAAACTAATACTGTTATTTTCATAGTGATGGCTGTTGTACTTCAGGCTGAGTCCATTTAGATCAATGTTCTGCCTAGCAATTTCTGCAAGTGGATGCTTACAGAGGAATACAAACAGTATGCATGATACTACTCTGTTAAAACACACCCAAGCCTCCACCTGCTTTCATTTCTTGATCCTTTGCAGTTTGTTCAGTTGGTAATCCCCAGTGGACTTCTCTTTTATGTATTTGTCTCCCTTCAATGTTGCACACTTCTTGCACCCATGGGGTCCTTTGTGTTAGGAATTCCATAGTTGTGCTTCTTGTTGCATGAAGAACCGCCTTGTTTTTGTTTGGTTTTTGAACCTGGTGCTGACTAGCTTTGTCTGGTGGCTTCCATGTCTCCTTGTGGACAAGATAGTTAAAAATTGATTGCCATGATAGTTCTGTGGCCTGCTGTCATACTTCCTTTCAACAGGTTGGTGGTCTCTTTTTCCAAGCTAACTGCTGAGTTGTTGCCTGTATGAAATCTGTTGTAACCTCTCATCTGCCTTGTTGCCATTCTCACGACCTTTTCTACATCTAGTAGCATTTTAGTTGAGGGACCAGGAAAGTTCTCCAGGTGTGAGTGGTCTATGAATTTACGAGATGGTACAGTAGACAGATGCAGGCTTTTCAGGAAGGACAAATAGGGATGACAAGGTAGGGTGTTGCTTTCATTGTGAAGGAGCAGCTCAAATGTATGCCATACTTGTGTGGGACAAGATGACAGTTTAAGATGAGAGTTTGTGGGTCAGGATCAGAGGAGAGGCTGGTAAAGATACCACCCTGGTTAGTCTGTTACAGACCACCCTCCTCGTGGTGGTCCACCTGTGTGGACGAAGCTTTCTTTAAAGGCAAGAAAGTCTCTGGATCACGGTCTGTGGTTCCCATGGGCAACTTTAATAAACATCCTGACACCTGCTGGAAGTCCAACACAGCAGGACACCAGCAGACCAGATTTCTGGAGGATATCAGGGACAGCTTCATGGTAGAAGTACTGATGAGCCAACTAGGGGGGATGCATGGCTGGATCTGCTGTTCCCTAAAATGGAGGAACTGGTTGGAGATGTAGTAATGTGGGTACTCTTGACGACAGTGATCATAAAATAGTGGAATTCAAGATCCTGATGGGAGTGAGGGCTACAGACCCTAGAGCTCAGGAGAGCAGACCAGCTTCTTCAGGAAGTTGGTATCTGGAATCCCGCAGGAGGCAGCTCTGAAGGGAAGAGGAGCTCAGGAATGCTGGCAGCATCCTCTGATTGCAAGAAGGGTCCATTCTGCTGCTCCAGGAACTCATGGCTAAGCTCCAGTGCAAGCAGGCAGTGTGCAGGATCTGGAAGCAGAGATGGGCTACTGAGGAGGAGTTTGGAAACACTGCCCAGGCATGAAGGGATGGTGTCAGGAAAGTGAAAGCTAACCTGGAGTTGATACCTCAAGGGATGTGTAGGGTAACAACAAGAGGTTTTGATGCTAGTCATAAAAGGCTGAGCAAGGAGAACGGGGTACCGTTGCTGAATAGAGCAGGTGATGTAGTGTCAGAAGGCATAAATAAAGCTGAGGTACTCAGTGCCTTGCTTTGTCGTAGTCTTTACCGATGAGGTCTCCCATACACCACTGTGCTTAGTTGCAGGAGAGGAACTCTGAGCAATGGTTAAGGATTGAGTTAGACATTACTTGAGGAAACTTCACCCATGTAAGTCCACAGGACTCACTAAGCTGCATCCATTGGTGCTGAGAGAGCAGGGGAAGGTCTTAGCAAGGACACTCTTACCATCTTTGAAAGGTCATGGAGAATCAAAGAGGTTTCTGATTAACTGCAGAGAGGCCAGAAAGTCAACCTGGGAAGCTATGGGATGGTCTGCATTAGTTGACTTTTGAGAAGATGGAGCCAAGCTTTTCACAGCAGTGCATATTGGGAGGATCAGAGGCAATGGGAGTAAGTTGAGGTAAGAGAGATTCAGCCTGGATATAACAAGCATTTTTCCCCATAAGGGCAGGCAGGCAGTGAGGGTTGCACAGAGAGGCTGTGCAGGCTCTGTTGAACCTTGAAGGCTTTTAAGACGTGCCTGGAAAAAGTCCTGAGCAGCCTGGTCTGATCTCACAAATGACCTCCTGCTTTGAGCCAGAAGGTCATCTTGCCACTTGTGCTCTTTTGTAGATCACTTCTGAATTTTGCTTACCAGCACAGGCTTTGTGAATTTGCGGTAACCTCCCTTCAGGCTGGAACAGATGGTTTGCTCCTGCCCTCTTTTTTCTTTTTGGTTGCCTATTTGTCTGTGCCTGGACTTTCCATCTTACTTCATCGCTGCTTAGTTAAAAGCTTTTGTTGGGTGACTTCTTCAGAAACTACTCTGAAATCCCAATAGATTTATATATTGTATTGTTACATCTATTGTGTTGCTATTACCTGTGTTGTTTTTGACTTCTTGGTGTTGGTTGTTGGTTTTTTTTGTGGGTTTTTTTTTTTGTTTGTGTTGGGGTTTTTTGTTTTGTTTGTGTTTTTCAATGGGCAGAATTTACTTACTTGCAGGTAATACTTCGGTAATGCTGTAGATAAGGAAATTGAAAGACTTCTTTATTCTACCAGCTTCCTTCCTACTGAAGTTTTTATGTTCTTAGGCCTCTTTCCTTTCAGCATCTGGTAAGCTATCAGGTGTTTGAATTTTCTGTTTTCCTGAGATCTTTTGATGTTTCCTTTGTCTGTCTCTTCTCCTTTTCTTATTCCTTCACATGCATAGCTCTTCTTCCAATAGCAGAAACGTTGTCTTGGTGCTAATACAAAGAAACATTTTATTTCCATAAAGCTCTTTGTGGAACTAATATGACTTGGCGTTTTACGTTCTCTGTGTAATCAGATCTTAAATTCCATAGTAGTCCTAAATCACAAGATGACTGTTTTTTATGTGTATGTGCATTTCTGTAAAAGAAATATGTATACATAGGAAGCTGCAAATGTTTAAATAAATGTTTACAAGGAAACTTGAATTTTAATTCATTAACCACTGAGATAAGAACAGAGGCTAGGGAATCTAAAAACCTATGCTAGACCTATGATCTCATGTTGTTTATACCCGATGTGCAACTTTATACCTTGAAAACGGATTATAAAGAGGGCTAACTAGTTCTTATGGTCACCACCCATATTAAGTGAAAATCTGTGGCATTTGGAATTATAATGCTTTGATCTTAAATGATAGTTAAACTTCTGTATTTAGGTCTATAGAATGTAATTCAAGAAAACCATTGAAAGATTTATAACTTAAGTTGGTTGAAAACTTAGGTTATTCATATTGTCTGCCAGCCAGGAAGACTTACGTTTCAAACAGCCATCCCAGGAAATTTAATGCATGTTAATTTAGAGCATTAGCTAATACCATATTTATTTATCCACAGGGCAGATTGACTCCTTGGGTTTCATTGACTATGTAGAAATGTTTTCAAGCTTTCTTTAGGGGTCTTTTGAAACCTGACACATCAGAGGTCAACAATATGTAAATGTTAACTACTGTCAGTAACAATGATATATTGTGTCATATAATCTAAAGTTAAATTGCAAACAAAGAAAAATATTTTTTCCTCTACTCAAGGGGTGCTTGTTAAGGAAAAAAAAAAGCATTTGACATTTTGACAGTTTCCATATACGATGTATGGTGTTTTTTATAGACACTAATTAGCTGACTTAGTCAAATGCAGTCGTCAATGGTTTGTTGTATTTGTATTAGGAGCATGAAATTCCTTAATATTTTCAGTGTTTGCAGTGAGTGACAGCAAAACCCAAAAAGATTGAAAGATTGCTAGAAATACTGCCTTTTAATCTGTATTCATTTGTATGATAGAGAAATACACACATGTAGGAGTCATCCTTTTCTGTAGGGGAAGCAGGGAGTCTCTCTTCAGATGGCTCCAAAACAAAGTTTTGCTTTCGACAGTTACATTCAGCATCATTAGAATGAACAATAATATTTTTTCCATAGTGTAATTTCTAACAAATCTGTCCTGCTGTTGAAGACTTTTGACTTGATAATAACTTGAATTTAAAACTGAGTCCTGAAGAAAGTATGTCAAAGCAAAGCTGTATTAAAGCATATTCAATTCTTCCTTAACTGCTAAGAAACGAATCAAATCCCTCAGTGATTTTCCCACCTCCTCTTGAACCTGTAATAAACTTACATTTTTGGCAGGAGTTCACCCATACATGCTTTTGCTATTGTTTAGTTAGATTAACTTTTATAGAAGGATCCCTAAATCTTGAGGGTTCGGAATATTTCTAGAAGGTTGTTTGTGTGCTTTTTTTTTTAATTCTTATTATTGTAACTACATATATCTGCTTTTGAAATAGAACTTAAGATATCAAGTTCTTTAAAGAAACAAAACACGAATATACTACTACCATGTTTTTACTTCCTTTTTTGCAGTAGATTTCAGTGGCTCCCTTGTAGAAAAATAACTTCACAATTTTCCTTGGTTTTAAGAGTTTATAGTCTGAAAATGGCTTATAAACAATACATTTATTGAGCCTGTGAGGTGGCTCCTTTGTGTCATGCTGAGCACAAGTTAAGTGGTTGCAGGACGTAGGACATGGAAGGCGGGTAACTCGCAGGATGTGGTTGCACTATTGGAATTGCGTCTGTAGGCTTGCTGCCTCTGCAAGTTTTCTCCCAGGTGTTTTGCTTTAAGACATTGCACAAGACTAACTTTATTTTTTGGAGTTCCAAGTAGGGTTTCAGTCCTGTGCAAGAAGTAATGCCCTGGAAGTACTTGCCCCTTGAAAAAGGTGTCGTGGGAGATAGTGAATAGTTGGTCATTAGTGAATATCATCCACTTTGTGCACTAAGACAACTTTCTGGTGGAAGGAAGCGTGTGGGAAGTCACTTGAAAATTGAACTGTAAATGCTGCTGTATTTCCCCTCCCCACCCAGGCCCATACCTAAAGTATGAGGTGCAGCATTTTTCCTATGTCTCATGACTTTCCAAAGGTCTGTCCAGATTTTAGCTCCTCCATTTACCAAATGAGTTATCTCAACAGGACAGCTGGGGTTTGGCATCTCCCATACTCTTTTCTCTGGGAATCTCTCAGAGTATGGTTAGTCACTCAAAAATGATACTTCCCCCCACCCCCCCCCCCCCCCCCCCACAAAGTGCATAGCTTGCAGAACAAAGAATTAGCATGTTACCATCTTACAAGCATAAATCTCCATGGCTACTCTTTAACTTTTATTTTCAGGCTCCCTAACACCACTTCTGGCATTTAACTTCTTGCATTGTGTTTAGGAGCAACCTTCTTGCTTTCCTGATGTCAATATATTTGGATTTAGGATCTACTTTGGTCTTAAGCTTTTAGTTCTGGGAAGAAGCAAGCCAGCTTGATGGGTGAGAATCAAGCAAGTATTTTCTTCCTGGTAGATGGCTCAGCTATTGTTCTTCACCACCTTTGAAGCAGCATACCACAAGTATCTAACTTTTGTATTGTTTGTTTTTCCTATTTGTCATGTTGAATGGAAAAGGTTGTGATGGATGATGTACTAGTGCATTAATACCAAAAAGCCTAGCATTATATAATGAGTTGCATGTATGTACATTGTACGCAACTCCTTTGCTTCCTTGGGCATGCAGTGGAATGTTGCATGCTGAAGAACATTCAATGTACAATCCCTGTTTGAGTTAAAATGGTCATTGATGGAATATTTTCTTTCTACTGTTTTCTCTGGAACAACAGAGAAAACCCCCTGGGGCAGAGGTGGTGGTTGGGGGCTGTGATACAGACTGTTCTGTAGTTTCATGGGCGGAGGAATAATGATGTTGGAAACTTAGTTTCTTACTCTCCCCGCCTCTGTTACTCCCTGTTTCCCTGTTGAGTCAAGATCGACCTGTCACTTCCAAGTTCAGTCATCCTATGATATTTGCTGTTAGTCTTGTTCCTTTCCCCTGCTTTTTGTTCTCCTCTATGGTCTTCAGTTTCCTTGGGTTGCTTATATGATATTTCAAACTCTTAACCTCATATTTAGTGGTATATAATATTGCAAAATTTCTGTTGTGAAGTGTTGGAAAGCTTTAACAGATGATGACATTAGCTTTGACTCATAAATAGTTGTTCATTTAATTAAAAATAAAGGATACAGAATAAGTGTGGCGTTGTGATCCTATGTGCAGTTCTAGGTTTAGAAGGGCATAAAGCCATTGCATTGTTTTAGGTGTGGTGTTTGAAGTTATACCACAAACTTATTTCATGTTGTTGTGCATTTAGGCAAGAAGTTGAAAACTGTAACCATGTAAGGAAACGTTGGCTGTTATTTTATGTCCTAACAGATTTTTTTTTTTTTTGTGTTGAACATGTAATAGAGGAATAATTGAGTGGCATTTTTTAGTATGTGCCAAGACACAAATATAAAGTGAATTCTTTGGACATGTCTCATATCATACTTATCTGTCTTCTGAATTGCAGTAATGTTCTCAGTTTGTTGCTATAAACAAGCAAATGTTCTCTAAATGCAGACTGGTAATACCATGGTGAGCTGTTTGTTTAAAATGTTGACTTAACCCAAGTCTGCTAGAGGTCTTAAGTTAGTTTGACTTTCTAGATCAAATACTGTGAAAGCTGTTTGCCATCTTCTTCCATGTTACACCTCAGGCTTTTGGAAAAGCAAAACATGACAGCTTAAAACTGCATTTCATGCCTTGGTTTTCAGCAGTTTGGAATGCTGATTGGTTGACTGTTCATAAATAAAAATGTCCTTTTTTAGATACTTTCCAAAGCTTTTAAGATCTGGGATTGAATGTCTCTGTGACTTTGAAAATGCTAGATGTTTTCCTGACTGCTACCACTGTTCATGTGGGGTTGTTCTGCTGAAGTTGAGCCATGAGATAGTGTCATATCTATCTATAGGAGTTTTGTTTCAGGGGGAGAGAGAGGAAAAAAAATCCTCTTCCTGTACTTTCACAACTAAGTTTGAATAGGAACCTGCTCAAGTCCCAGCTTTGAAACTGTTTTCCTCTCGTCCCTTCCCTCTTCCTTACATGCAATTTTCCAAAGAATGCGAGGATTTTCATGAAGGCTTTTGACTGTGCCAGATTCTCAGTGTATGAAAGGAGGAGTATCAGGAATATGTTTTGGGTGACTTTGTCATTCTCTAAAGGTTAGGTGTTTTTTTCCCCTCTGAAAGGCAGAAGACCATACACAGGGCTATTATGTACTTAAGAGACAATATATTTAAATTTCTCAATAGTTTTGTTACAATAATTACTTTCTACATTGTAAGTAAAATGTGTTTACACTAGTTTGCAAACACATACAGTAGTCAGTTTCCTTTCACTTTTAAGCATTGTAGGAAGAATTCTTGTTGTATTTATGCTTCCTGACTTTTACTGCTAATGCAATGCATACATAGGCTCAACTTACAGGCCTGATGACCACATTAGTCTCTATTCTGAAAACAGGATTTGGCACTTATACGAATAAGACATGCTCCTGCACTACACTTCTTTCCACCCCGCACCTCCTTATAATCTGACTGGTGCTGCCTCCTAATCCACTTGTGCATAGAATCATAAAATAGTTTGGGTTGGAAGGGACCTTTAAAGATCATCTAGTCCAACCCACCTGCAATGAGCAGGGACATCTCCAACTAGATCAGGTTGCTCAGAGCCCCGTCCAGCCTGACCTTGAATTTTTCCAGGGATGGGGCATCTACCACCTCTCTGGGCAACCTGTGCCAGGGTTTCACCACCTTCATTGTGAAAATTTTCTTCCTTGTATCTAGTCAAAATCTTCCCTCTTCTAGTTTAAAACCATTACCTCTTGTCCTATTGCAACAGGCCCTGCTAAAAAGTCTGTCCCCATCTTAGAAACCCCCTTTAAGTACTGAAAGGCTGCAATAATGTCTCCCTGGAGCCTTCTCTTCTCCAACCTCAAAAACCCCAACTCTCTCAGCCTGTCCTCAGAGGAGAGGTGTTTCATCTCTCTGATCATTTTTGTGGCCCTCCTCTGAACCCACTCCAGCAGGTCCATGTCTTTGCTGTGCTGTGCTGAGGGCTCCACAGCTGGATGCAGGACTCCAGGTGGGGTCTCCCCAGAGCGGAGTAGAAGGGCAGAATCATCTCCCTCGACTTCCTGACCACGCCGCTTTGGATGCAGCCCAGGATACAGCTGGCCTTCTGGGCTGCGGGTGCACATTGCCTGCTCACGTCCAGCTTTTCATCCACCAGTCCTTCTCAGCAGGGCTTCTCTTAATCCCTTCATCAAATAATATACTTAATGGCATAGGAAGAACTCTATATTTGCTTTTTATTTTTGGAACAATAATAATGTATTCATACTTTAAGATTGTGCTCTGCTTGCTATACAAAATATAGCAATATATGGTCTCTGCTTTGTGACTTTCAAATCTGAATAAATGTAAAATTGGAAATGCATAAAAGGCCCCGGATGAGGCAGATGGGTGTTGTAATGTGTTAATGCATGCATAAGCTTTTAACTTACTCAAGATCCTGTTTTAGCTAAATGTCAGTACCTGAAGCCATTTGTTCAGGGGCTCTGTAGGAATGCATACTTTTCTTTCCCCCTGCCGAAGAGTTGCTTTTCAAGCTGTACTAATGAGGTATATTTAGGTTTTGGTTGCTAGCCAAATGAAGTCCTTCCTAAATTTGCTTTGCCAAAATTCAAGTTAGTCTTTGTATTCTTCTCCTGTTTAAATCTCAAGCCTTGGCACTAATTTGGACAAATTCCTAGCCAGTGTTTGCTGCTGACACATAGGTATCGTTATGCACACCTACACTAGTTGTGGCATCCTTGCCTGTTGTTAATCCCCTTCACTTTGGTAAAAAGGAGCTTACAAACTGATCTGCCACAAGACCAGAAATTGCACTTTTCTTGGATTGCTCTAAGAGAAACCTGGATGATGACCTCATTTCACAATATGCCAGTGGTGTTCCAGCTATCTGCCAGTAGGTAGGCCCTATTTTGTATGCTAAGCTTAATTTTTTTTTTTTTCCTTACTTACCACCTTAGGAGAAGTTTAGGTTTTTTGCACTCATTACAGCACTGGTCAAATGTATTCACTCTACTTAATCATCCTAGGTGCCTTTCTGCCAAATGAGAGTGTTTTTGGCATCTTCCTGACTGATTTAGAGTTAGTAGCCTGAATAGCTTTATGTGTTTCACAGATCAATTTGAAAGTCCTTCCTTCCTTCCAAGCTTAATCTTTACGAATTGAATAGACAGATGGCTATGTTCATAGTATTATGAAATTATGGTTTTGTGTAAACTTGTAGAAATGTGATCAATACTAAAAATTCCCTAGTTCTTGCACAAAATTTTTGGTTTTTTGTTCTCAACAGTGGAAATAAATGCAAATTGCTAGTCAAAGAAAACAAAAGGTTTTCATACATCTGCTACTGAAACAGCTGTCTTTACTGCCCTGTGCTTACAGAACTTGCAAGAATCCATCAGAGAGCACCTGTCTGAAGTGCTCTGCGTCAGCTTGATAGGTCATCTTTTATCTAGACACAGAAGTACTGTTTTCCTACTCTCCAAGTATTGTTGATGTCAGTACTTTTACTATTTTAGGACTCTGCTGGCAGCTCTTAATGATCTGTGCTGCATGCCAAGCTTTTAGGGATTTAATATGCTGACTAATTTATATTCTTGCAGTGTTAATGTAGCATCACAGTTCTTGAATGTTAAGAATTAATCCTTTACTCAGGCAGCCTAAATTCTGCCAAGGTCCTTATATTTGATAATCTTAGACATTAAGGGTGGAAAAAGGGATAGGCAGGGTGTTTCAGGTGAAATGAAGGCAGCTTATATTCTGAATTTGTGTTTATATGTAATGAGAGTAGACATTACTCAGAAAAGTGAATGTTTTCAGTACCTTGTGTTGAAGCTACAACTCTACCTAGCTTTCTCTGGCATGGCAGAAAATACATCCACATCATCACCACCTACAGCAGGAGAAAGCCACAGTATATCCATTGTCGTTCAGAACAGTTATTTTGAACACCCTAAACTGATGCTGGATTTTGTTGTTGTTCATTCTCATTTTCTTTTAATGTCTTGTTCAGCCCCTAAATTGACATAATACGAGGCAGGTATTCTGAAAGTCTGTTGATTTTCATGATAATTTGAATTGATATAACTTGTCTTAGCCTTAGCTTGGTCAGGTTTCCAGATGACAGCTTTTTAATAGGTTTAAATACACTGGGGGGGGGGGTGTGGGTGTGTGGAAGAAAACACAAAAACCCCCACCTTTTAGAGAATTCTTGCATGCATAAATTTTGCATACTTTACATTGGTAAATTTTAAACATATCTTATCAAAACTAGTAGATACGATCTCGCCTTCTTAGATCCAGCCTGTTTTGTTGCACTGGGACTGCTAACCCCTTTCTGTTGCTGAAGCCAAGTGGGTGAGAGATGAAGTGCTGCCCCATGCAATGTGTTAGGAAGGCTAGTGCTTTGGCCCAGGGCCAGTGGGTGCTACTCGGGCCAGGGACAGTCTCTGCTGTGTCTCTCAGTGGCTACAGAAGAACAACTTCTTCCTCCATGACCGTTGCCTACCCTGGGCATAGGAAGCCGAGTCAACAGATGGCTCAGCAAACTGGGAACTGTTTTGCCTAGCCCCTTTATGAAGCACGGAGGTGGTTGGCTGTGGGAGGTCTCTGCTGCAATGAGGGCTTAGGTGAGCTTGTTTATATCTCCTTACCACAGGAAGAACCGGAGGTTCCTCCTTGAGGTACTTTGGTCATGAAAAGTTGTTGGTCTCAGGCACACTTACTGTATGCTTGTTTACACTTGCACTGGGAAATTCTCTTTTTTTTTTTTTTTTTTAATGAAGACAGAAGTTTTCTGAAGTTAATTTAGTCAGTATAGAAGAGCTACAACATGATACTGTCCTGTTAGCATCAGTGGTGTTGGCAGCAAATTAACTGTGAGCGTCCTGCTGCATCTCAGTACAACCACACACAGTGCAAGCTGTTTTGGAGAAAAGTTTAATAACTATTTTGCATAAGAACTTTTGAGTAGAACAAAGCTGAAGAAGCAAAGAGCATATTGGACAATCCTCTTAATTATTCTCAGCAGCTTGCAGAAGAAGGTTTGTTCAGCTTAGTAAAGCATGGAGTTACATGTTCACAGTTTAGAGTTCTGGAATAAAAAAAAAAACAGTTTTTGTGAAAAGCTTGTGGATTGAATGCCAGGCAAGAATTCTAAACTTCAGTACAGTTTTCTGTACTTAATTTGTGTGTGTGTATTATGAAATTGGCCAGCTCAGCTGCTTGGCACTTTGGCACTTGGATTAGTCATGGAGAGAAGTCAGTCTTTGGACATTATATTTCAGCAGCTGGTTTATTTTGTGTGTAAGACATTGCTATGTTTTACTTGATGAAGAGCCCACCAGTGGAATGTTGTTACATCATGAGACATAACTTCAATTAGTACCAACTTCTAGAATGACACTTGAATTAAATATTAACATTTTCTATGCTTTGAGTAAGTAAACAAAGGACTCTGTTTTAATCTCCCACCTCTGCAAGGAAGGATAAACATATTTTGAACAGGGGGTTGCAGGGGGAAAGCTTGACTACTCAATTTTCTGTCATTTAGCAAGGTCAGAAATGCCTCTTTTGGTTGGTGTTTTTGATTTTTTTTTTTGTTATTTTATTTTAAAATCTAAAAGTGTTAGGAAAGACAACTCTAGCCTTTTCATTTTACTGGAGATGCTGTATACTGTGGGGTATGGGGAGAGGTTAAACCTAGTACAGGCTCTCTCACGGGGAGAGTCAGGAATGAAGCAACTTTTCACAAACTCACCTTTTTTCCTTCCTACATGTTCTAAATTATTAGAATAAATGCAGTGCCTCTTCACAATTTGACCTTCACTTTCTTGACACTGTGGGGTTGAAATACTGTTAAACCTGCTGTAGTCTGTGACTTAAGTTTTTATCTGTCTAGGGGAAGTTGTAGGATGAGTCTATTGCTGGGATAGGCAAGCTCAGCCTTTCCAAAATAAATAGCTAATGTAATTGGGGAAAAAAAAGTTAATTGCAGGTTGTAAAACCAAGGGGGATGAACAGGAGGGCAAATTTTTCCTATGCTTCTCTGATGAGCGTGTTTAAAATACTTTGGACCTTTTCTGCTACCCTTTCTTCATCAAAGTGCTAGTCTGTGGTAATGAAGTGAACTTAAACTGAAGTGCTTTCTTCAGTGTACAGAAAAGCAATGATACAGTTAACGCAAGTGCTGAGGACTTCAGTTCTCAGCCACTGCTTTGGACTTTTATTTTTGCAACCCAGAGTCATCTTGTTCTCTCTGGGCTCCAGGCTCTGTGTTACAGTGGGGGTCCTTTGTGGGTGTGCCCGTAGACACCTGTTTTCATGTCTTATGGTCTGTAAAATGAGAATGTTATCAGTTTCTTACCTGCAAAGATGTATAACCCAGTTTCCTTACTCTAATGTACAGTACTCAGATCCTATAATAATGGGAGGAGTGGACAGAATGCAAGAAGTATAGATAATTGGAAATGGATTTAGGTTGCATACACAAAGATGTGCTCTATATGCTAGATAGATGGGCTTACAAGATGAACTTTACATGCTAAACAGACTTTAAATTTGATTTCAAAACTGACAGTTATACAAGGAATGAAATTCTTCTTGTAAAAAGAAATTTACTTATCATCTAAAAGTCTTGTTCTAGTTATGTGATTAATTATAAAGAAATTTTTATTTATTATTATGTTTTCTTGGCAAAAATAATTGTCTTTTGAAAATATATTTAGCAAAGTTAGGTGAAAAAATACAGCTTCTGAAATGAAACTTGAGCATTTCATGTTTGACATTTCATTTAGTTCACTAAGGCATATTTGGAAGAATTTTGTATTGTTTACAGAAGTGCTTAAACTTTTTTTTTTTTCCCCTTTACAGTCATTATTTAACCTACTGGAGTTTCGAAGACTAGTTTTGAATTTCAATCCTCCTGCAAATGCTCAAGACTTGCCCCGAAACCAAAAGGTAAAATTAGAAGCTAACTTCCTCTAGTGGCTGGTAAAGGCATTTCTCTCTTGTAATTAAATTTTGCGCTGTTCTCTAGATAAGTTAGCACGGATTTTATAGGTGCCAATTAATATTTCTCTGAGCTTCCTATTACAGATCTTACACAAAATACGTTAGCCTCGCAGTAGAGTACAGGGCAGGGTGTTGAGAGAGGCAGAGTTTGCCCAGCGTGCTGCTGCTTAGACCAGGTTCAGTGGAAGGTCTTCGCTAATACAGCTATAGCGGCACTGCCACTAGTGGGTGGGCATTTCTAATGTGAACATAGCTTGTGTTAGCAAACTTATTTGTTCTAGTTCCCTCACACTGTGCAGCTATGGGCATGCTCTCTGGTTGCCCATGTTTTTTATCTGTGTAGCTTTGCCAATTGCATTGTTAGTGTTGACCTGGCCACTTCATCGGGTTTTTGGGGATCTTGATTACCTGTAACTCATGATCTGAGATTAAATTTTTGGTTATTAACTTGTCTCTTCTGGCCTTCTGATTGTAAGCATAAATTTTCCCATGTTTATTCTTGTACTTATATGGGATTGGGGAGTTGGGGCTTTGGCTCAGGTTTCTTGTGACTTCAGACTAGTGAGGGGGAATGGTCATGGACTGAGGGACAAAAGAGATGAATTTTTCTTCCTTCATGGCTGCCCTCTGAGGATTGATACATGGGGGCACCTTGATTTCTGTGTTATGAAATAGAAAGGAAGAAATAGGAAAAGGGAAGTATGAAGGCTGTATGAAGCATGAAGGCACTCGATGCCCTGATTTTTAGCAAGGGCTTACGGAACAGTGAATTATTGCATATCCAGAGATTAGACTATTACCTTTTGCCCCTTTCTTTCAGATTTTAAAAAGGGAAGAAGGGAGTGTGTTGTCAGCCTGTTCTTAGTTGTTTGGCACTTCAGGCTTGACTGGAATGTTCACTAGCAAAAGTAAGAGCTGCAGTAAAAAGCAAAAGAAAGCAGACATAGAGAAGATAGTGTCCATTTTCTAAACCTCTAGGTATATACTATAAAAAGAAAGTGCATGTTCCATCAGAACTATGTAATTTCTCCCCTGCCCACCCCAACCCAGTTCAAAGAACAAGCTATCTTTTTTTTTTTTTTTAAATGTTTGTATTAGGTCATGAGGTGGTGTGCAAATACAACATGGGAGATATTGGGAGCATGCCACAAGACGGGGACGGGACACTGTGTTTTACAGAAAGGCAGGATGAAGTCCTGCTTTACCAAAGAGTTTTACTGAACTATTTATTTTTTTATCTTTAAAATTACTTTCTGCCTGGTGTTTCTTTCTTCATCATATAATTGGTTTTAGTAATATCCTCCAGTACTCAGAGTTCTTTACCTTCATTTTTCAGGGTGTAAAAAGCAGTTGGCATCTAATGGGTGGTATGAAATAGGTAATAACAAGGTGTTGTCTTTGGAAAAAGTCTTGCCCAGGCATTGACACAGCTGAATGCCTTTAGCAATTCCAAAGTGCTGTTTCTTAGAAATACTGATCATGACAGACAATATTAAGGCCGTGTGAAATGGTGTGACACCAGGCAAGTATATGGATTTGTGCAGAAACCTTGCTCTCCGCAAGCCTGCTAGTAAGAATCTCTGGCAGTAGTTTGTATCCTCTCCTTTGTTAACTTAAATTCCAGAATAAAATAACATTATTAATATATAAATCATCTGTCTTAACTATAGCTGAAAAAGGATTGTCTTAGTGTTGAAATATGTTTTGGGGAGAATTTAGGAAAAGAGATTGCTTCACTAGTTGGAACTCAGACAAATAGAAGAAATAAGCATGCATGCCCCCAAATAAGGTGCTTTTATTTCTTTATAAGGTGAAGGCAAGTAGAGGCAAATTGATTTAAAGTTGTAATATAAGCTACCAGTTGACAAAAAGCAAGCCGTGGAATTTTCTTCCATCTGCTTATTTGTTTTAAAACTATCTTGACTTAGTTTTGTTTGGTTTTTATTTTTAACTTAGTGTTAAGTATCGTATGTGACTGACACTCCCTAGGATCAAATTTCCTTGCTAATAAAGACCAAGTTTTAATAATCCCAGATTTTTGAGACTTTGGTTTACATCCTGTTATTCTTCCAGTTGGTGGAAAGTAGAGTTTAATGCTAGGGTGATGACAATCTCTTGATTTAGAATTAAAGCATGTGGTTGTACTTCAGGGAATCTTGCATGTTGGGGTGTTCTTGTTCTTTCCTATCAGTATATTGAATCCAAATGTTGTTAGTAATTTGGCATGTAAAATTTTTAATCCAAAAGACATTGGTATAAATTTTGACTAAAAAAAAAAAAAAAACCCAAACAACAAAACAAACAACATCCCCACCCTGTTTGCCTCAGCTAATTGGACTTTGTTTTTCTGGAGTGTAAACTTGGGCATACACTTAAAATCACCAATCTGGTTTTTATTCTTTTTTCATTTGAAATTAATTTTTCTCCCTTGGCGCATTCCTCAGCTTCCTTCTGTAGAACAAATAAGGTTATCTAGTTACTGCAGCCTCTTTGCTCTCCCAATTCTCTTTAGCTCTTGCTGTCATATGAACAGATCTTTTTTGCTGTACGCAGTGAGGCCACCTACATAATTGGCCTTGATGATATCTTCATAAATATTTTATTATCAGAGGAGGTGGGTTACTGTGCTACAGGTTAGCACATTCTTCCCCCTGTTTTGACATTATCATTGTGCCAGTGTCCTGGAATACTGATTGACAATAATGAATGTTTGCTATGCATTAAACATGTAAATTGCTTTAGAAGCATTTCTTAATGATAAGTTATTCCAGCATCAGTGTATTAAGAAATTATTTATGCAGCAAGGATAGGTGATGAAATAGAGAAGGTTATAGATTATGAACTTTCCATACAGTTTTATTTCAAAATTGATTTTAATCTTTTTTTGTGTTGTTAAACCTACAGTATGCTTTAAAATTGAGAGCTGTATGCTGTGCTGTGATTTGCTTTATTAGTTCTTTTGTTTTAATGTGCGAGTCCTTTGTGGAACCTTGTCTTGCAGACTGGCTCATGTCCTTTTGAAGATTTTTAGGCTTTGTTTAGTCAGAATCACTGTTTGTTGTGGTAATGCCCACATAATCTCATCAAGGATCATGCCTAATGCATTAAATCGAGCTTTCTCAAAAAACAACAAGGATTTTTCTTGTTTCAGAGAACTTTTATAGGCTTTAAAGAGATATTTGTTCTGAGTAATCCTACTGACATCAGTAGCCAGTTATTCAACCTAAAGCTACAAGAATGCTTAAAACTCAGCCAAATTAGTAGTGTAAATTTGGGTAAGTAATGCAATAATACTCACTGCCTATGTACTTCAGATTTAACAAAAGGAAGGTGAGATCTAGAGTGTTCTGTGGTCAGTTATCTGTATCATGCATATGAATTATCACCGGTAGCATCACAGAAGCATCTTGACATCTGCATCTATATCCGTATCTAAAACTTGAAATTCTCTTCATTTTTAATAGGTCACTTTATGAAAATAGTTAAGGAAAAAAAAATCACTTTCACAAGTTGTTTCCCTGTTTTGTTTTTATGAAGTGCTTTAAATATGTAAATGGGAGACAGATTTTATTCTTAAATTGTGATGACTTAATGGTGAATTAGGGTGGCATTTGATGAATTCTTCAGCCTTTTCTGTGAGCAGTGTTTATAACTGGTAGGTGTTTTGCAAGGTGGACTAGAAGAGCAAGTAAAACTTGTGAATTTATGTGACTAGAAGTATTTTTTAGGTATTACGCATAACATATTCCAATTTACCACACGCAGTTTTTGAATTTGAAATAAAACAGACTTTACGTACTAAAAGCTTTATGCATACTGCATTGACATAGGAGTGACTGAACAAGTATGCTGTTTGATGAGCATGTGAAATAGTTTGTGATCAAGTAATTCCAGTTTGACCGGCATCTGACATCTGTGCTGCCTTTGAATGATGCTTTGTTCTAAATACAAGTGGATATTACATGGGTTTTAATTTCACAAGTATTTGTCAACTATCTACTCAGGAGTGTGAGTGATATCCAATCTGCACAGTACTTGTAGCCTATGGTTTAATCTATGGTATGATGGATTTGTGTTTCAGTTTACTTGCTTTTCATTATACAGGCAGAAAGTATTTTTTCTTCTCTCCTGGAAACCAGAAAAAGAACTCTATATTCACCACGAACTGTACTTTAAAAAAAAAAAAAAAGGTAGAAAGGAGAGCAGGCTATTCCTTTTATTCTGTAAAGATAAATAATAATGATTTGTATACACCTTAAATTTTGTCTTCAGTGAAAAATAAGCTTAAAAATATACTAGGTAGTGTGTAGGCTCACAAGAAATTCTGACAGAGGTATAGAGGAATACTAATTTCAAGAAAATCAATGCATGTTGTGCAGTGCATTACTTAAGGCTTTGTAAGTCTTGGAAACAACAGTTCTGTCTTAAATGCAGCTCAACTCGTCCACTTGCCTGTTCAGCCCCATTTCAAGTCAGACAGATCTAGGTGTGGTTTCAGGGAGCTTTCAGTTTCTGAAATGTAATTTTCTTCCTGGAGAACTATATTATTTTGTAAACCTAACAAGTAAAAGGGTTTTTACCTTGGTAGTGCTACAAGTAAGCTTATATATTATTATGATGGTTGGCTGGATATATACTTAGTTCATTGGGTAATTTGTTACCACTTTGTTAAATATTTGTAATTCTTCTTCAAATACAGGAACATAGGAATCTGCCTTTCATGCGTGAACTGAGGTACCTGTTTGCACTTCTAGTTGGTTCAAAGAGAAAATATGTTGACCCATCAAGAGCTGTTGAAATCCTTAAAGATGCTTTTAAATCAAATGATTCCCAACAGGTGATTTCTATGTATTTTTATTCAAGCTTATGCATGTTTTAGTATGGTCATCTGGCAATAGGAAATACTTGAAACAGACAACAAAAATCCAAATGTCCACAGAAAAGAAACTTCTAATTATCATAGTCTTTGAGCTTTTTCTCCAATATTATGTGATCTCAAGTCACTTTTACTAAAAAAAAAAAAAAACACCCCGAAAAAAACCCCAAAACAACAAACCAACAAAAAAAATTCGAGACAGCATGACTATTTTATTCAGTACACTTCCTTTTATTTTAGAAACTAACTAATATTTCTACATTCTTGCTTTTAGGGTTTAGTTTAGCTTCTGAGTCTGTGGTTTTTGAAAGAGCTTTATTCTTCTGATCTAACAGTACAACCAGGGCTGGTACAGTCCTAGTATACTATTTGTCTGTATAGATATTGGTTTGGAAGGTCCTAATACTCATATTCAAGATTCTTGCCTAAATCATAGTGGGTATATTTTGCTTTTCTGAGAAACACTTTGTTTCTTCAGATGCTTTATTTTTCCCACATGAGGTTATGTGGCTAAGGTGTTTAATTACAACAGCATTCTGAATTTAGCGTTTGATGAAAGTAGTATTAGTCACCACTTGTTAGATAAATGGGATTCATAAGATGCCTTTGGCCTAGCATGGTATGAAAGCAGAGCCCAGGTAATAAAGATCACAGGACAGCGTAATGGCTGAGGAACACCATAGCCTTACTGTTCTATTAGAGCCACCCATAAAAAAAACCAATGGTGGCATAGTCTTAGACATAGTGTGATATTGGAGCTCTCCTGAGGGGGGAATACTGCTATACTAGTCTTGTAAGGTGACACTTTGTTGTGTTCTGTTACATATGTGAACATATACTGATCACTTTATGTTTTTCAACAGCAAGATGTTAGTGAATTTACACACAAATTATTAGATTGGCTAGAAGATGCCTTCCAAATTAAAGCTGAAGAAGAGAGGTAAGTGTTTTGGGTTCTTTTCCTAGCTCTGTATCCAACTCAGTTAAACCTTTTTCAGCCATACAGTGAGAAGTGGATTTTTGGTTGTTTGGTTTGCTTTTTCTCATCAAAATGTTCGATATACTTTTCTTCTCTGAAGTAAATACTCATCATTAAGTGAACATCTATAAAATGTCTTTTGAATACATAATTGTTTCTAGACTATCGCAAGAAACAGTTTTTACAAGGGTTTTGTGCAATTTAACCGCTCACGAATTGAATCTGATTTACATAAATTTTCCTAGAATGAAGCACTTCCAGAACTTAATTTTCAGAATATACTTATCATTGCAAATACATGAATCATTGTTATTGTCATTACAGGAAAGTACAAAACTTAATGAACAGTAACTGAGTAAAATAGGCAGCATTTCCATAATGAATTCAGAATATTCTGCTCATAGTTTTATAAATGATCATAGCTTTGAGTTTGATTTTTTGCACTAACATGCTTTCTGTTTTCAGGGATGGAGAGAAACCAAAGAACCCAATGGTGGAGTTGTTTTATGGACGGTTTCTAGCAGTAGGTGTGCTTGAAGGTATGCATCTGAATTTACTTGGACTTCTGTGCTCGTGTCTGTTCAAGTGCTTGTCTAAGTACAGAGGTGAATGATGCAGTTGTAGCATTTTAGCTACTGCTGCAGAAGTACATTTGGAGAATAGAAGACGCATTCGGTCTGTGACAAAAGGTTTGTTCTAAGAATATGAGACTGAAGTTAAATGTAGTGAGCTGCAGTGGTCCAGAAGGACTGTTTGGGTAACTTTCAGGAGCTGAGTGTGTGTACTTAAGTGCACTAGAAGTTAGTGTGAGATGCTGAGCAAAAATGCGTGCAAGAAATTATTATCAGGGTGCTTTTGCCACTTACCAAAGGTATACAGAAGGCAAGTTACTGTATTTCATTGAGCTAGTGTCTTGCACTCTCTTTACTTCATTTAATGCGGTTTAAAATTTTAGTTATTGCATTTTCTTCTGCACAATATCTGGTATAGCTAACACACCCTCTTAAAATTACAGTTCATTGAAAACAAATCAGTGGAAACCTGCTCAAGGGTAGTGTCGGAGAAAGCACTGGGGAGGAAGAGACTGTACAACAAGCTTCCCTTTATCTTATCTGCATAAAATTAGTAGATCTGCAGAATTGTAGCATTCTCTATTTCCAGGAGGCCAGCAGTTGTTAATGTTGGTGACTCTGTCCCCCGTCCCTAGAGTGAATGACTCCTGAGATTCATTTGAATGAAGGAGCTATGATCTTTAAAGTGGCTTCCGGGTTGTTCCTCAGCCTGGAACAGTGTATCTAATAATTTGTTGTCAGATTTCAAAACCATTCTGCAGATTTTTTGCTACTAGCGAGCATATGGCTACTTTCATCCCTTACATTCTCATCTTGACTGAGGAGATACATAAAAACCAAACCAATGAAAAGAAACTGGTGGATGTAAGAAGGCTTGTTACTGACTTTAGGATAAAATAAATTGAAATGGTAGATTGAAGTCACTTGTCACCCATATTTCTCCTCATGTTTGAGCTTACACCTGTATACACAGTTACAAAATTATGATCTTGCTTTCAGGACGGAAATCATGAATGTTCTCTTTTGTGGTTTATTTTTGCAAAATGTACTTATACAAAAGGCTATTTCATACCAGCAGTTCCAATGACTTTGCTGATAGAATGTAGGGTTGTATTACTGAGCGGCTATTCGTAGGAGGACTTTGATTTCTGTGTGTAAAACAGATCTGTGGTGCCAAGTCATTTTGAGTTTTGCTTATTACCAATAGATGCAAAAACAATATAAAAAATGGGCTGAAGAGAAAAATACAGTAATTTTCAATATTACATTCAAGAGACTTTTTCGAGTAACTTGGTTTCATACATATAATTGAATTGTTCACTAAGAAAATGTGGGTATTGTTCAGTAGACTAGATCAGTTGACCAAGGATTGTTAGGGTTCTTCTGAAGATAAATGCTTGTTCCTAAAACCTTAACTGTTTAATTTCTTATGTGAAGGCAAAAAATTTGAAAACACAGAAATGTTTGGCCAGTATCCACTCCAGGTTAATGGCTTTAAAGATCTGCATGAGTGCCTAGAAGCTGCCATGATTGAAGGGGAAATTGAATCTCTCCATTCAGAAAACTCTGCCAAGTCTGGTCAGGAGGTGAGTTAAGTGCTCCTGTGGGCTTCTCAGGGTGGTGGTGTAGTGCTCTTCATTTTTATTTGGGTTCATGGTTGGTTTTTATGTGATCTGCTGCTGTGCAGGTTCTGATGTCTGCCATAATCGGATTGTTCATTTGTAGGGTTTGTATCTCTTCTGGAGTACCCAGAGTATGATCTTTTTGTATTTTTGATAAGATACAAAGTTCATGCTTGGTAAAGGATGGCACAGTTAAGTGCTTGCAGTGATTTGGCACAGGCTGGTTCCCACCTGTTGCTGATATTTGATCCCCAGAGAGGTCAGGGGTATAATGTCCTGTGGTAGCTGACCACTGCTCTGACTGACTTGCCGCCCTGTGCCAAGCTGTAAACAGCATGTGCAAGCTGTGTGTTTGACCATTGCTTTAGAGCATTGTTGTTATCTCTCTGTGCCTCTGTCTTGTAATTCCTCACCACTCTACCTTCTTCCCCTCTCCCCTTTTTACTGACGTTTCCCAGCACCTTCCTTTTTGGTCCCTATGGTGGGCAATTCTCCTCTTTGCTCATGGTGGTGGACAGACAATACTTGCTCTATGGGCTGCTGTTCCTCCCAGAAGAGCTCTTGCCAGAGCAGGAGGCTGCCAAATGTCAGAGCATGCTGGAAGCATGGGTGGAAGGATTCAGATGCAGCCCTGCTAAGAAGTGTATACAGTATATGGTGTTGGGATGACGTGACGAACGGGATTTCTTGTGCAGAAGTCACAGGTTAGGGAAGATAGGTAGTTGGACTGATGATGGTTGTAGAACCAAGAGAGCGTGCTCTGAAATGTTCCCTCTTATTGCTGGCATGCCCAGCATTTTTCTCTGGCAGAGCTCCCTCTGATAACCTGTGGGTTATTGATGTGGAAATATGGGAATCCCCATTGCCTGTGAATGCTGAGCTGCTTTCTCTTTACACAGTTGTTCATGTTTCATCACAGTTATTTTAAATATGTGAAATCTTAGGAGGTTTCTTCTACTTAAGTAAAAAGTTCAGGTATAGTTTGTTTCTTCCTTGATGGCAATCTTCTGCAGTAATGAAACTTTGCATCCTTTAATCATACACACAGGGTTTAATTACTAAACCTAGTGACGCACCCTGAAATCATCCTCCAGTCTGAAGTTATATTTCCAATTTTGAGTTATCAGCAAAGGTTTTATAGATCCCTTTTGCAGTCCCTTTTGATCAAATGTTGATCAACCAAATTAGATGTTAAAAAGCATTTTCAAATGTATTTACACATCTTACTGGATGTGTTCATCTTTCACAGGATGTTTCCTTTTTTTTTTTTTATTCCAGCACATGTAGAAATGTCTTCTTATAATGAGCATGTTTCCTGAAATATAACTGGACCAAAAAAAAAAAAAATCTCATAAATATCTTGGTACAATCTAAATTCCAATTTCTTTATGCAAGGTGAAATATTGGATCTACCTACTACAAGAGCAGGATTGTTCATCTTATAAACTGAAGGTTGGCTTGCAGTTAAAACCTGTGTGCGTTCACGCATAAAATGTCAGTTCAGTTATAAATGCTTGACTAGAAATGTCAGACTTCATTTTTTTGTTTTGGTTTGGTTTTGAGGGTTTTTTTTTAACCTGTAATGTCAAAGAAACTATGGGGAACAGATAGTCATGTACAGGTCTAGAATGTTAAGCTTTGAGTTCTATGAAACTGTCAGGGGTTTAATCAGTTTGGCTTCTTAGCATGTGGAAATGGAAATGAAGTAGTCATATGATGGATCGACAACAGTGGCAATACAAGAAAGGTAATGTGTTAAGTCCTAATCTAGAAAAACATTACTGCATTATTACCAGGGTCAAGTAAATCGGTTACATTTCCCTGAAGTAGTTTATTTATAGTGGTTGCTGCTGTTAGTAGTTATGTTTAAACGTAATGCCTGAAAGATGTTACAGTGCACTGGAAGGTTTGGAAGTACTGAAGGAAGCTGAATTTCTTGTAGTTTTAACAAAGTCTGTCTCTGCTGAACAGACTTAAAGTGGCATTCGTCCGAGCTGGTAGATATCAAAGCTTAAAGAGAATAATATTAATATTTTAGTCACATGTGTTGAAAGATCCATTTTATCCTGAAAGTAACATTCTGTCTTTTTTTCCCTTGTTCCCCTGATTGCCTCTAATAGGGTATTTAGCTTGTTGTTCGTTATTATAATTATTATCATTATCACAATGCCTAAAAGCCTCAGCCATGGAGTAGGGTGTCAGCAAGCAAGCTAATGTACTAACAGAAAAAAAGAGACATTCCTTGTCCTAAGGAACTTAAATCCTTAACTTAATAGAGAAGATGGAGGTCAATGCACATACTTGGAGTTAGAAGTGTGGGGAAAATGAGATAACATTTGTCAGCATCATGGTTGATTAACTTCAGCACATCAGCAGCTTCATCATCGTTAAGTGGTTTGGGGGCCTCGCAATAAAAGGGTTTTAGCGGGAAGGGTTGTGGTATGGCTTTGCTAACTTTAGCATTGAAATTTACAGCTGTGTAAAGTTTCTGCAAGAGAGAAGTCATCATTTTCTCCTTTTAAAACTCAAAAGGTGGTTAGTAGAGGCTGATACAGGCAAGAAAAGGGAAGATAGCTCATTTTCCATGTAAACAAGTGAGAGGGATGATGCTGAAGGCAATGATGCTGAAGGCAATGAACTAGGAAAATTCAGCAACATCCTGGAAATCTGTTAGTGTGACAAGGCTACGTGCACTAAGGCCGGGCAAGGGGAGAAGAGAGGAAACATTACAATGAGATGTGGAGTGATGAGAACCTAAACACAAATTTTAGCCATAAGCACAGGAAGAAAAGGCTGTCTTTGAGGTATTGTATGAAAAGACTACTCAAGACATTAGGCTGGATTGGAGAACTTGAAGCAAGCCCCGAGTCCAATGCCACATCTGGGCTATGAGCATTGATTTCAGAAATGGGTGGCAATGGTGTCTGCAGCAATCAGGGAAGTTTGAGTTGATGGTTAGACATCCAACACATACGAAATGGATAAACCATGTTTTTTATGTTGTAGAGTGGGGAGAAAAAAGGAATTCTAATGCTGGAATTGGAGCTGAATTTGTCTTGTAGTTGAGAAACTAATTATGTAAGGAAAGAAATGAGGACTAAGGGTAGACCCCTAGCGAATACTCAAAGAAAACTGGGATAAAGTAATGGTAACATGTGTTGGTCCATGGGTGGATTAGCAGTGATTAGAGACATGAGCAGAAACTTCAGGAGAGGTTGTTAGTATGGAGGAGATTTCAAGAAAAAGTATCAGTTTCACAGCAGTGAGAGAGCTTGTCTTACCCAGCCCAGAGTATTTGCTGATCCTGCTTCAAGAGGAGGTCATTAGAAACTTGGAGTGATACCAGGTGAATGAAGGGGTCAGAAACTTGAGCCTGAAGCAACTAGTGGGAAGAGCACTTGATACAGTGTAAACAACCCTTTCAGTGGCCTTGGGGAGTTAAAAGAGACCAGGACAGTTGGCAAGGCAGGTAGGTTCAAGCATAGGCCACTTCTAGTATGAGCGGGATGAATGTGAAAGCAAGAAGCCTTCCTGCCTACTCTGCTTTAATGCAGAAAGCGATAGATGCGTTGAAAAGCTCTGATGCAGCACGGGTGACAAATGGCCTCTGTTTACAGTGAAGGTGAAAGATGGGAACTTTGGAAAGCTTATGCCAATTCACCCTGTAAAACTAGTTTCTCCCATAGCTATGTCAATCTGCAGGTGTTGTACCATTATTACTAAAGTTCTGCTATTGGAAGGCATTCACTGTGGGGTTTTCTGTTTTTCTTTTGTTCAGCACTGGTTCACTGAGCTTCCTCCTGTCTTAACTTTTGAACTATCAAGATTTGAGTTTAATCAGGCTTTGGGGAGACCAGAGAAGATACACAACAAATTAGAATTTCCTCCAATTTTGTATCTGGACAGGTACAGTATAACAGTATCAACAAAGTCCTAGTATGTATATAAATTAAATCTCATGAGTTTGGTAAAGTTACTGGTGCATCTTATACTCACTTAAATCACAGTACACTTCTGTTCTAGCTAGAAAAGTTATAATTTTCATGGGTTTCATCAGTTTCAGAAAATACACATAGATAACAATTTAAGACACACTGCTGCTTTGTGCCAAAACCTGCTTGTCCTTCAGTCTTCAATTTATTGCTATGTAGTTGTGTACACAGGCAAAGTACTCTGAAAAAACACACTCTTTATGGGTACATTTAGGAAAGAGGGTGAGAAGTCAGATATTTCATGGTGTTCCAGATAGACTACATGGTTTGAAGAGGATTCTCAGCATCAATGCATGCTGTTTATGTATAGAGATGAAATACCATGATGGCTTTCAGTTAGATGCTGAATGTTATTTGTGAACCTAATGAAACAGGAGTATTGCTATGTGGTTGCTACATAAACCACTTAATTTAGAAGCTTTCTAATACATGTTTGTCATCCATGCTATGAACAGAGCATTTGACACTGATAAAAAAGCATTGTCTGAAAGTTGTGAGAGGGAAGGGTTAGTGGGTTTAACCATTTTCTTCTCAGTTCTGTTTTACTGCTTAATATGTTGTAGGTTCTAGAGAGCGTGAGTTTTTATTAGTGCTAAGTTGTATGGCTGATGGGTATATACCTCAGTTTCAGTGTTGGGATACAATGGGCTGACACCTTTTTCTAAATTTCGTGTTTTACAGATATATGCACAAAAACAGAGAAATAACAAGAATTAAACGGGATGAAATCAAGAGGCTCAAAGAGTACCTCACAGTTTTACAACAGAGATTAGAACGGTACTATAGATAACTGTAAATGCAAATAATATTATGGGCTACATAGAATAACTCCTTTCAACTATACACTTTGTATGTAGTTATTTGCTCTAGATTTCCCTTCTGTATCCCTTTTCTTTTACTGTTTTCCTTGGAAATTTTGTATAAGCACGGTAATTCTGATGCATGAAACGCACTAGGAAAGGCTTGCTTTATTTAATTGCAATCAACCAGAAAAAATCCTTTTTTTTTTAATTTTATTTTTTTTTATTGGTATGTGTGAGTCATGGCATTAATATGTTTTATGGTTAACAGATATTTAAGCTATGGTTCTGGTCCTAAACGATTCCCCTTGGTAGATGTCCTGCAGTACGCCTTGGAGTTCGCCTCTAGCAAGCCGGTGTGCACGTCTCCCGTTGATGACCTGGGTGCTAGTGCCCCTGCCAGCGGCATGCTGCCGGCCCAGACCTCACCCAGGTAAGGGCTGCCTCCCACACTCACAAGGCGAGAGGCCAGTCATCCCCGCAGTGCAAACCCAGTCGCTGAGAGAGAGGCGAGGAAGTTTAACTGCTTCATTCACCAGATTAATACAACTAAGCATCTCCGAAGGAGTATAGCATAAAGTTTCTGTTCTCTTCCTAGAAGTATTTTTCAGCACAACAAACTTAAATAAATAAACCAAAATGTTAATAATCTGCATTTGTCTCATGTGCTTATAAAAATGTCTTTAGGTGGAGAATTACTATTTTCAAACAAAGCACAATTCCAAGTAGACGCAGTATCTGGTGAGATCACTCCTTCCCAAGTGTATTGTTTAAGAATAAGAATTTGGGTAGCATGTATGGGCTGCAGAGCTTTAAGGTTTCTGGTGTACAATTTACCTGTTATTTTTTGCCTGGAAGGTAAGCTGCTTTTCTGCTCTGCAGCTTACATCTCTCACAGAGTTTGTCAGGAACCTAACAATCCGACTTTTAAAATACAGAGTATCCAAAGTATCAGGGAGATAAAGGTCCAGTAAAGTTGTTATTTTCGTTATTGAAGCTAGTAACTATTAGCAACAATTAGTAGAGTATGGCCTAGGATATCACTTTGCTAGGTGGACACTAACAGTCCATAATAGAGCTTTTTAAATTGCATTTGGAAAGTGTAGAGTTCTAGGTTCTGGTCTAGTTAAGATGGTTAACTTTGTGGTTCAGAGAAGTGAAGTAAGTGAATCTAAAAATCCTTTAAAAGATTCCAAATGTTTTACTGATATAATGCCAGTAGAACTTGTGATGGTTGATAAGATGACAAACTTTTAAAAGCTACCATTGCTTGCATGAAATAAAATATCAAAAGTAATATACTTTGTTCAAACTGCTGAATAGGAAGTTTGTTCTGTAAAAATGTAATTATTGTGCCGTTTTTTTTGTCAATCTGTAGAAACAGAACAGCATGTTATATGGAGTGACATTGTCATCTCTTAATGTTCTCAGAACTTTCTAAAATACTGAAGAATCCAGGTTCCTCAGGCTGTATCATGATGCTGTACACAAAGTAAAATGCCAGTGGCTTGCTAGAAAGATCTTCAGATACCTGTTATGCATATGGTTGCATATAGGTGGTCTTGTTGATGGGAAGAGAAAAATCTGTAACAGGTTTTCATCTTTAATATTCTGCTGCTCTTGTAGAATTCTCCTAAGCTGGCCACTTTGCTGTTTGTATTACAAGAATCGTTTGGAACAAGTTTAGGTGCTTTGGTGCTAAATTTCCAGAGTTCCGTAAATATCAGAGGTCCCTTTGTTGTTGCTGTTCAGTTAACATAAGTTGTAGGTAGGTGATCGGAAAAAGGAAGTCTGCTAGGCATGACATGCAAAGAAGTTATTAAAAAGAGAACTTGTGTTTATTGGATTTTATGGTCAATGGGCCATAAGGCAAGCTGCTGTGATTTTTCTTTCTGCAGTTTTCTTTCTCAGTTTGGCAGTAAATGTTTCAAACCAGAGAGATTACTTGTATGACATTATTTGAAAGTGTTTAATAGCATTTCAAGTAAAGCTTGACCGATCTGGCTTGACCGATCCCATTCCAATTCCTTTATCTTTGGTAATAGAAGCCAGAGTTGTTATTCTGCTAACATGTAGTACACCACAAAGTTTTCAGAATTTACATAGTAATTCCATATTGATATTGTAGGTATCTTTCCTGGATTGCACTGTAGGAAATTATTACCTTTAAAAATTTCTGTTTTCAGATGGAAAGCTTATTTTTATATTGTTGCTTTTCATTTGTATACCTGATGGTTCAATTTTTGTATTTTGTATTTCATGTTTTGAATGAATGCAGCACAACAGAGCAGCAGGGGCCTTCATCTTCAGATGTTCCAAGCACATCTCCTGTACAAAGATCAGTAATACATAAACCATTCACACAATCACGAATTCCTCCCGATCTGCCCATGCATCCGGCACCAAGGCACATCACTGAGGAAGAGCTGTCTGTTCTAGAAGGCTGTTTACATCGCTGGAGGACTGAAGTAGAGAATGACACTAGAGGTAATGCCACAGGCTGGGGAATGCATTTGCCATTGAGAAGGATTTGTGGAAGTGGGGGAAATCACCTTAATGTCCATGTATATGTTGAGTTGCTTGTTTTGTACTTCCAAACTTATCTCTAGCACATAGGAAGGGAAGTCAGTTAGAAACTGTAGTAGACTGGAGTTACATAAACTGAAGATGCAAACTGGGCATTGAATGAAGCATACAGGGGTGTAAGAATGCAGATTCCTGTGTGCCTAGTGTTGAGGGGAGTAGAGTGAAACAGAGGTGGGATCCACGCAGAAGAACGTCTCTGCAGACGTGTCTGAACTCTCAGCGTGATAGTGCTGCAGCCTGTGCTGTGGCTTGGTGCTCCACAGGTGGGTTAGGGTATAGTGGCCCCTTCTATGAGGGGAAATTTAGCAAATTCCTGAGCAAAGGCTTTTTGGAGTAGGTAGAGCTTATGGTCTGTTCTGTTGCTCTGGGAGAAACCAGGGAAGTAGTTGTTCCAGCAGGGGTGGGCTTGATTGAGCTCTAGGAAACTGCAGTGGTGTATCATGAATCACTCTCTGCTTTATCATCCCGAGAAGGTTTAGTGTTAGATAAACAGATGTGCCAAATGTGAAACATGCCCTTGTTTGGCTTTTAATGAGATAAAATAAAGATGTAGCCATGTGCAATTATGCAGCCTCATGGAACAGAGCTTCTTTTTTTATTTTTCTTTTAGATTTACAAGAAAGTATATCTAGAATACATCGGACAATTGAATTGATGTACTCTGACAAAACAATGGTCCAAGTAAGTACAATTTCTGCATGAGATAATTCAAAATAGATCCTCTTTGTCACTTTAATAAAAGTTCTTAGATGCTTGAAAGTAGAGCAAGTATACAACATTTATATAGAGTGGTTTGAGAAATTTCATTGGAAAGTCATAATGGGTTTTGCAAACCTTTTAAGTATGTACAGTCAGATGAAAGACAAAGTTACAATGTATTACAGGTGACATACTTAAGTTTAGGCAACTTTGTGAGGACAAGCCCAAATACGTTCTATCTCTGATCCACATTTTTTACTTGAATGCAGAGCTTCGGTTTTTGTATAACACAATAAAATTTTCTCACTCTAATTTGACTGTATTGCTAGGTAATCTTATGGCTTTAAGGTGGCAAATAATTAGACACAAGAAACTTATTTTTATACTTCGATGCTTATTGCCAATGTATATTGCAACTTCCATACTAATACTTCAAACCTCCTGATTTTAATTTGCAGTTAATAATACTAGTGGGGTTTGATTTTTTTTTTTTTTTTTTCCTTTGTTGTTGTTGTTCTGGTTTTTCTTGGCTGTTTTTTTTTTTTTTTAAACTGTCTACATTTAGTATCAGTCACAACCTTGACTATGAGTCTGAGCTGCCTTTTACGGAGATTCTCATGCTGTGTAGCCTGTACAGCATTTTTAGAATGTTTTACCACAGAGTCGTGGCTCCTCTGGTATTTCTTATGTTCACATACTCATGTTTGCTCACTTCTTAGGTTTTAAGATTAAGGATTACTTCCTCTGTTACTTTGTGTTAGTAAAAAGAACTATTTTCCTTTCAAGTAAGATCTGTTCAGCTTACAGTTTTCCTGGAGGTATGTTTCCTTTTTGTACATGGCTTGTAATAGTTCCTGGCAGCTGAACTCTGATGTTAAGTATTTCAGGCAGACTTGCCTAGATGGCTTTCGTTAAGCGTGCTACTGACAGGCATTTTTTTCTTAATACTTGTGTTATAACAGGAAAGCTACAGGCTATGTGTCATCTAACAGTATAATGAAGTAATTTGGTGATCTTGCATCCAAATAGCCTACCTGTGTTGGCTTAGGTGTTACAGGAGGACATACCTCTGGATGGCGAAGATACTAGTCAGCCATCATTACAATGGAATAAGATTTCTTAGTAAAACACTTTGTCCTAGTGCAGATTTGTATAATGTAGACTAGATATATTTTTTGTGTGTTTGTTTTGAAACCGAATTCCAGAAACGGAGGAGAATAAAGATGGCGTATAGATTTGTAGAGGGGGTTCCTGTGCCATGCCTGAAAGTAATGGTGTGTGTTAAGTGATTGTTAGGGAACAAGTAGGTACTGAGCCCATCTGAAATCACAAGCTGGAGGCGAAGGCTGCCCTTCTGCAGCTCAGCTGATGTTGTCCCTGTGGGTGTTGTGGCACAGTAGGACGGAGGCAGGTGCATATGGCTGTCTACGGTCCCCTGCATCTGGGCGATTGGATAGCTTAGTATTGCCCCATTCTCTGGGAGCAGTTTCACAGTATTGATGTTTCCCTCTGAATGATACAACTGCAGGACTGAAAGCTTTTCTTCTGTGAGGTCTGGGCACCTGAAATTACTTTTTAAGGAAAAAATGTTTTATCTGCAGGATATTTCCTAGTGTTTTTATGATCTATTTAAGCAGCTCTTCATCTCCTTGTATCCCCTTTGATTCAAGGGAAACTACAGTTGTCCATAAAGCCCTTGTCAAATTGTCTTATGAAATATATTCCCAAAATTATTTTTTTTTTGTCTGGTCCTCCTGAATGAATAGATTTCATCAGTTGCTTATTTGATTATCTCCCTCCTTCTGTGAACTTGCTGTTGGGAAATGAATTCCCACAGGAAAAACAGGTGTATCTCATCTTTGTATCAACTTTGATAGATTTGTTCTGTAGCTACATGTGATGAGGTTGGTGAAGCTCCATTTGTGTTACACGAGTAGCAAGTGTAAGCTAAGAAGTTCAATGCCAACTATTTACACATTGTGTTGCCCTGTGCTGTTAATTACTATTGATATAATGGCTTATCACAAGAGATGCCTGTCGGCACTGAACTCGCTTATCTCCTGGTCATAGACCTCTGTGGGGAACCTTCTTGGAAACTCAGCATGGATGACTGACAGCTGATCCTTCAGAGCCAGAGGAAAGGGTAGGGACCCCTCAAGCTGACCAAATCAGCATGGTTTTCAGTAAAATTATTGAAATTCACCTGGAATTTTAATACCTGTTGTAGGGTGATGAAATTTTATTGTCAGAGTCTAAAGAGACTTCACTTTCCTTTTTTTTTTTTTTTAATCAGGATCTGCATTTATTTATGTTCATATACATGGGCTTGCAATCATTTTAAGAAGGCTTTCACGCTGGTTTGATAACATGTTAAAAACCCTGGAGCATTCAGATTTAAGGACTTGCTAGGATTTCTTCTGTGTATATGTCTTGTGGTTGGGAGATTCACAGTGTGGTTTGGCCTGTAGGATGACAGACTGTTTGATTGCAGCTGCGGTGCCGTCAGTCAGCTTTACAGTTCAAGGGGAGTTGCAAAATCTCCAGCACTTGTATATAGCCTGGAAGAGAATGATCAAGTTAAAAATAACTTCAAGGAGTTTGTCAAGTCATAGTTACATATGTATTTATGCTTACTGATTGTTGTGGTGCTCAAATTATATTTGCAACAAATGTTTAGTACACCTTGTGTTAAATAGACCATTTATCTACAGTCCGGACTGCGACAACAGTAAAAGATGGTTTTAGGTTTTTCATCCTAGCTGAGGTGCTGTCATTCAGGCATACTGTGCATAGGAGGGAAGATCAGTTTTCCCTTTTATGTTGCATGTTCTGTTCCAACAGGCTAAAATGAACCGATCACTAAGATGCTTTTAAAAGACTCGTAAGTAAGGCAGCACTCGTTCATTCTGCTTCTTTCTCTCTCCTTCAGATTTTCAACTACTTATGTAGAAACTAAGTTTTCCATTCTTCTTAGTTGGCAGTGAACGCATGTAAACTAGGATACTTTTTACATTGATCCTAGCAACTGGTATCTTCCTTCTCTACCTCAGGAAGAGAGGACCGCTTTACATGTTCTGTGCTTCTCTTAGCAATGCTTTTACTGATACGTTTAAAATACCAGAAGACAGTTGTATTGCTATTCTACTGTTAAGAATTTTACCTTTGGGTAATAGAAGTATTCAACTCCCAGATATTCTTTTAAATAAACTCTTACTGGCACATAGAAAGCACAGAGTTTATTACCTTGAATTTGCATGTGCCTTTCCAGGCTTCAGGACAAGTTTACCTGGTCAGAACTGGAGCAAGTTATAGACACTGAAGGCTGACATATATGAGGGTTTTTTGTAGATACAAGGAAGGAAAGAATATTAAGGAATTAAGAAAAGAGGGTGCCTGGCACTAAAGGCAGCAGAATAGACATTTATGCTATAGATGTTTTTAAGATCTCTTGTAACTCATAGTGGTAAGTAAAATAGTTCAAAGTTCTTTTGCTTAGTGGGTTTCTCGTTTTACCTTTTTATTTTTCCTGTGTCATGTTTTGATCCTCTTTAACTTTACTTTTGTTACTTTTATTTAATGTAGCTCTTATTGCTGGCAGGTAGTAGGAACTAAATGCTGGCAAGGAGATCTTGACATCTTTTCTTCTGTTTTGTTTTTTTAAGGTTCCTTATAGGTTGCATGCTGTACTAGTTCATGAAGGTCAAGCTAATGCAGGACACTACTGGGCATATATTTATGACCACCACCAGAACAGATGGATGAAATACAATGATATTTCTGTGACAAAGTCAACTTGGGAAGAGTTGGAACGGGACTCTTTTGGTGGTTACAGGAATGCTAGTGCATATTGTTTAATGTATATCAATGATAAGGAACAATACTTGATACAAGGTAATGTTATGGGTATGTTTTCTGCATGATACAGAATAGCTGAGTATATTGATAAAGCGAGCTTCTCTCAGATGGATTTTCAGGTTTTTGAAATGGCTTTAATAATTACTGAAAGTTCTAGTTATGCTCATAACTGTTAGATTTTTTTTTTGTGGGTGGAACAATTACTCTTCAACTTCTAGGTTACTAAAGGTAAGGCGTGTTTCAGCATTAATAAGAGAGCAAAATAAACTAAGTATGCTAATTTGTAAGCATTTTAGCCAGGTGATAGCATGTTCAGGATTTTGGAGATGTTATCTCCCTGAACATTAGAACAGAAATATGGAAATACAGAAATGACCCTCTTGACATTAAAATCCTTGTATAGCTTTTTGTTCATAAGCTTCATAACTCTGATGCATTTCACTGGAGTGTGGAAACTTGAAGCTTTATGCAGTCTATTGAAATGTGAATAACTTAGCCCTACCAACCACACAGTAAACCAAAGTAATACATGGATTGGGAACTTTTTTTCAGGTCATGCAGTGGTATGTAACTATAAGGCTTGTACAGAAGTGTTTGGAAAGAGGGCAAAGGTCCCTTAGCATGAGTTTTATGGGGCCTGATAATGGCAGCTAGGGAGCTGACAGTGAAAATGGCCAGACATGCAATAACAAGTGGTAGAAAATTTTCCTGTTCCTGTCTTTTCATAGGGCAGATAGCTAGAGTACACACTCGTTCAGTTTTTAAATAAGAAGCAGTATTAACCTTGACTTTTCTAGATTGCCAGATTGATAGTGGACTTGCAGCCATAGGGTTTATGGGCCCTCGAGGGTGGCTGGGCTCTACATCTGAGGCCTGCTTGCTGGGGCCAGTTGCAGCTGATTGATCCCCTAGGATCTGGGGTACTCTTGCAGAGACCATTCTCAAAGCAAAAAGGAAAGTTACTCAATGCAGCTGGTGTTCTTATCAATTGACTTTCCAAATCCCTGTAGGCCCACTCTCCTCCCCCTTTTCAGCTAGGAAGTTGAGTTGTGTCCAGCTCCATGTGGCAGTAATGCACTCAAGCTGTGGTGGTGTTTTTTTTCCCCGAATGTTCACTATCAAAGAGTGCTCACGGCCCAAAAGGCTGGTCTTTCAAAATGGCAATGATCTGATGGTGCCCAAAAACATGTAGTCCAAAGATCGCCATACATCTCGGTAGCAGAGGAGTGCCTGACAGATAATAAAACCAATTAAAAGTAATAGATTTTTGGGGCTTTGGTGCTGTACTATATGTTTCCAGTAATTCACTTGAGGAAATCTGTTGAACATACTTTTTTTCCCTATTGTTTCTATTTCTGAAATTTATATTTCATGTTACCGCAGAGGAATTTAACAAAGAAACGGGACAGATCCTTGTTGGAATGGACACATTACCTTCTGATCTGAGGGATTACGTCAAAGACGACAATAAACGTTTTGAAAAAGAACTTGAAGAATGGGATGCAGAGCTCACTCAGAAGGCACAGCAGGAGAAGTTGTTATCTCAGATACCCAGGGCACCAGCACCCTCACCTGCTCCAGGTTAGCTGCTTCTACGTGTTTATAAAAGGAATAGAACCAAAAATCACTGGATTTTGTATATATTGTTTTGCAGCTTGAGAAAGTAAGAAAAAGTTTGTGTAATCTTGAATTATAACTACTTGGCAAAGGTAACTGTACTTGAAGTTTAGTCTGTTGGGTTTTTTTGCATTTTATTTTTTATTTAAAGAAAAAAATTATTTGTTGGTTCTTCTGCCTTTTCCCTCTCAGTTGTGCCTAGCTTTTACTAAATTATTTTTTTTTTCTTCCATAGAAACTTTGGCCTTTTAAGATAGGTAATTATTAATAGGTTTTACCAATTTGTTTTGAGAATTTATTAGTCCGTAAGTGATGTATATTCTCTTCAGAGTGATTGAGTAGATCTACCTTCTCATTTTAAATTCAGACAGAACTTAGATCTGAAGAGAAGAATAATGTATTTGGTGTGATGTATTGAATCACAGTAGGGCCTACTTAAGAAATGACAATGTAAAAACAAAGGTGTTAAAACTGTGGAAAAGGCTCTGAACAGCAACAGTGAGCCCAATGCTGTTCGGAACCTAGCTAATAAAGACCACTGGCATTCTGACTATAAAACATACACCTGCTTTGACACAGAAAAACCTATGAAGTTTTAGGTTACGTCCTCCTTTTGTTCCATTGCAGAAGGCTATATGTTCGTCATGTGAAAGATGACATGATGGATTTGTGTAGCGAGACTGCTGTCCAGATGTTCTCATTGTTGTATTTGAGTCATTAACACTGAGCATGTATTTGGTCATAACTATCTGTGACCAAAAAGTGCAGTGATTTAACGACATTCCTCTTTTTGCAAACTCTGTGGAGAGTAACTTCATCTTCTATAAATTTTAACTTCACAAACACTTTGTTAAGACTGGTTTTAGTTCTTTTGTTAGTAACGAAAAGTACTAAAGGGTACTGTTTGTAACGGAAAGTACTAAATGACTGTTTGTGTGCCAAAATTTGCTTTCATCATGTAAGGGATATAAGACACTATTTATGCTAATCAATTTTACTGCCATCAAGTGGGGAAGACTTTGAGATTTCCCTTAAGTCAGAAGAATATGTTGTGTTGATTATTTTTTGAAGTAAAAACACATCTGGCACTCAAGTGGCTGTAGGTAATTCCATATATTGGGTCTGTATCCCACAGAAAGTCCGCGTACAATCTCATCTTTGCTCAGTCACCCCCAGTATGATTGATGAACACCTCTCACTCAAGACCCTTAATGGGTCTATAGACAGGACAGGTTTGTTGTTCCTAATACAAAATCATGGGTCCATTCATATGAAACTGTTCAAAACGACCTGAGATGTAGACTGGTGTAAAGTTGTATTTGTGAATGGTGTGACCTACCCTGCATTTTCTGTGGGGGTTACCTTATGTATAAGACAGTGATCCAAATAAAACTAAACAATTAAAAATTCATGCTTATGTTAACACACAAAATTCTTATCTTATTTCTGTCACTAAGTTCAAGGAGGAGAACCAGAATATTTAGAGCAGCCATCAAGGACTGATATTTCAAAGCACTTAAAAGAAGATTCTGTACAAGCAATCAATAAAGCCTTAGCTGAACAAGAAGATAGAGGTCCAGAAGCTATAATGGATACGGTGAGGATATTTTGAAGCTTGAAATACTGCTTTTGCTTTTATTTTGCAAGTGGAAATGATATAATAGCTGATAAAAGGGGTGTGTGTGGAAACTTTGAACTGAAAATTGCAGCTTCTTCAGGCACTGTCCAACACTGAAGTCCATCCAGAAAGTGTGTACTACAGTAATGGGTGTAGTAGGGAAAAAAAATACTAAGATAGATGTCTTCTGTGTGATTAAAGTACTTGTCAAGAGTACAGCATATTGTTCAAATGACAGTCACATGTTTGTGCCCCCACCATCTTTCTAAAATGTTAGATGGTTCCACTTATTTTTGAGGAGTAAATGTTGACATTACATGTAAAAGACTTGAAAAATACTGCTTTAACCATTCAGGTTTTTGTCTGAGAGAAATAAGATTATAATTGAGTTCCCTTGAAAGACCTATGAAAGTTAAAGTAGCTTTCAGAAATAAGGGGTTTTTCAACAGTATTCTGTAGCTTTAATGGAAATTCACAACTTGATGAAAATTACCTTTTGTGATTCATCAGATGCATATATTAACTTAAAATGGTTATAAGAATTACTGTTGGGTGATTCTGTTTTCACTTCATACAACAAATATGAAGAGAAATTAGAAATTCCATGAGTTATTAATGAAACTAATAGCAAATATTTTTTTCCTTCCCTATTAGTATGTAGATAAATGACCAACGTATTTGCCACAAAAGCAAGTGCCTTTATAATGCAATACATGCATCTGTCTTGCAACTGTATCCATAAGGATAAAACATATGAAACGTACAGTATAGGTTCCTTCCTAATAACGACTAGAAATACAAACAATTTAGATCTGTGTAAAATGTAAAGCATGCTTCCTAAGTTCAGGTATGAATCCTCATTAAACAAAAGCAGTCTGGCCCCAGATATCTTTGGGGCCAACAGGAAAGTCTTCTTAAGGCCTTTGAAAATTATGTGACAGCTTGTTGACTTAACCTCACATGTTTTTCATCCCTCTCTCCTGTGGTGTCAGGAGAGCGGAGAAGCACGCTTTCTCCACTAAACTGAAATGGAAACCAACGGGGAAACTAATCTAACCCCAGTTCAAAAGATTCTCTACCATTAATGCTTTAGGCTACTGCATATCTGACTTTTTTGAGTTCTCAGAACACAGAACAGCTTAGGGGGAGTCTGTTTAATGTGAGTTACTTCCAGCCAAAGGGGTAGCTATGAAAATACCAAACCCATGATAAAATGTCTTGCGTGATGCTGTCCTCTTTCTGGGGTCTGTGGGCATCCATCTAGGTGGGATGTGGAAGAATCTTACAGACTTGATTCCATGGTTCAGGTGTTTTAGTTTAGCCTAATGACACTTTGTGCAGTGATCAGCCTTAGGACTTTACAAAACTCTGGTTGAGGAACCACAAGGGGAACATCATGACAGGCTTAATGAGGTAGATGCAGGTCATCTTACTCCAGTATTTTCACTGCGTTGTTCTGCAACAGGGTGGATGTCTCTTTAAAAGTAAAACCAAAAAACCCCAAACAATGCAAACTCTTCTGTTTTGAAACAAGTGTGTTTCAGCTTTTAGAAAATAAAGCTGGTTTCTAGCTAATCTGAAGGTACTCTGTTAATGTTTAAAAGTTACTCTCTGTATACCCAAATTTAACTTAGACAGAATTGTGCTTCCTTCTCAGTGTATCAACATGCTTTGTAATCATTCTACTTCCATATGCATTCTGAACATGCAGGCATATATTCCTTTCCTCCACTTTTTGTTCATCCATTTTAAAAGAAGGAAAGCCAACATCAGAACATGTAACAAAGAGGATTGTAGGTTAGTCACCACATGATCATTTGTGTCCACTTTCTGCCCTTTTGTCCTTTTTTCTGCCCTCTGATTTCAGTCCTCCTTTGTATTTATACATTGCTGGGTGTAAATAGATATTATGTGTCTTTCTGGAATTTTTGTTAAAAAATGAGGCTATTGTAATAGTTGCAGAACAAGTAGCATGGCACTCTGCTTAGATTAGAGTCAAGGTTTAAGTTCTACAAATGTTTTGAACTGGCTATTATACAATGATAGACTATAGGAGCTCTTTGTCTCTGTTGTTGTTTAACATAACTTGTTAACTTGTTACCTTAACATAACAAGAATTTCAGTGACTAGCATAATCTTCCCCTGATTTTCTGTCTAACTACTCTTCTAAAAAAATAAACTTGTTAAATGTAATGCACCTTTAATTATTCTTTCAAATTATCTTGAATGCTAGAGGCTTTTTTTGTATTTTTTTTTTTCCCCCAGAGCATCAGGAAATGTTAGCCTTTGGCTTGTTGCCATCCTTTAATATGAATTCATCAGATACTTCAGATATACTTAGTATGGTGAAATGTACGAAAAGAAATGGTGGTTCACCGACTCATCCTTAAACAACTGCCTTAAATTTCTAATGGATGTTGGAGTTACGATACTAGCATGCTAACCTGTAAAGATATAATTAGTGAATAAAGAACAAATGAAATATTTTTAGTAGTTACTACTCAATTAAAAATGTACTGCTTAAAAATTAAGAAACTGTAAGTAATTAGAGAATATAAGTAATATTGTAACTTTTTTTAGAACTTCAGCAGTGACATCATTTTACTTGATCAGCCTGTCAGTTTGCGTCTGTCCGTAATTTTCTCTATTTTCTGGTGTCTTTTTTTTTTTTTTCCCCACACACATACTGATAATGGTTTTCTTCTGCAGAGCACTGATAATGCCCCAGCTCAACCAGCTCCTAACCAGCGAGTTGTAGAGGTGGCGATTCCTGATGTAGGGACTTTTGTGATTGAGTCAGAGGAGGGGGGTTATGACGATGAGGTACATTTGATTGCAATTGTGTGCACCACTCCTCCTCGGTGCTTTGTTGTGCTGCCTGATGAGAAGTTTTGGCATGTCTGCACATCGTGACACCTAACAGATTTCTGCAAAACTAAATGCTTAGCGATTTGTAACCTTAACAATGTCTTAATTTGTAATGAAGTATGAAAGGAAAGCACTAGCTACTCTAATTGGGCACGCTTTGCATGGTAGCGTTTACACTGGAGGCGTATTTGTCTTTTTAGCTGTGGGAGCTGAATGTTTGTGTTAGGCCAGATAGCCTTTGAAATGTTGGTGATAGACTGTGGACTACTATATTACTTTAAAAAAGCCAGGATAGTAAGTGATGTTCTTAAATGTTTGTGCTTTCTTGTCAGTCCAGTAAAGCTAATGTTCAAGTCTGGTCCCTCATTTGCCAAGCTTTTCAGACTTCAAGGATCAAATTATCCATGGAAATGACCTGAAACTGATATGGCTGAGGGGGCTGACTCTTGCAAAACTTAGGAAAAAAAAAAAAAAATTTTTCCAAGTTTGAGACCCAGGATGATGCGTGTACCTAGTACTACTTGAGGAACAGATGTGAGCCTGATGTTATCCCAAGGGACATAACTTTCTGCTGCTCTGTTTTAGCAGCAGAAGGCAATGCTGTCAGGTCATCAAACTGCTCTGCCTTGACACTCCTTTTTCTATCTTTGTTTTGGGTGGCGTTAGCATTGGTGCAGCCTATATTCTCAGGTGTCTGAGCATGTTTTCTTGGTGGACTATGGGGAGCTTTTGCTTCCCTAGGCAAATGGATATTTCAGGTCATTCTGCCCCTGAAATTGTGATCAGTTGTAGCTGGGAATCTGGGTTGGGGAATAAAATTATTTAATTGACATCATCACACTGAGTTTGGCTTCTCACAGATGTGGTAGTCTCCTGTTTTAAAGACATGAGCATTTAGCCTCACGTAATGACCTGCTTTTTTTTTTTTTTTCTTTTTTTCTGCTGTTGTGCTGTTGTTCCCATGCCATTGTCCTTCTAGAGGATGATAACTTTCTTCCCTATTTCCTTGTTCCTTTTGTAAGTGTATTTGCTTTTTTCTTTTTCTAGTGTTGTTCTTATGTGTCGGGAAATTCTTCTGGAGAGTTTAGGGTTCTTCATCTTCTGTTCTCAAGGGCCAGCTTTTGTTGCTGTTGCCAGCTATACCTTGGGCAAGGAGAGAGGGAATGTTTTTCTTTGCTCACAGATAATCAAGGGGAAAGGCCTTTCTGAGTAACCTAGACATATCAGACTGTTTGTATATAACTGATGTGAATAGCTGTGAGATGCGTGTCTTATGTTTGGCTTTGTGTTCGTTAAATGTTTTGGGTTTGAAATGTAAGAATTTGTCTGCAAGTGCTTCAGGGACCAATTGTATTTCCAGCAATGGGTTGCTTATTTTGATGTTGCAATACGTATAAATACAGGCAGTCTAGTTTAGTATGGATTTAGTATAGTGTATATATAAAGTGTGATTGAGTGATTTTTCTACCTGAAACTTTTTTTTTTCAATCCTTTTGTGGTCATGGGTAGCACTCGTTCAGTGTGCAGTTTTTGATGGATACTAATGCTGAACGATGCATGTTCCTTTTTCTTGGGAAGTTTTGACCATATAACTTTTAAATTGTGTTTGACACAGTTCTTCATTTTTTTTGCTAAGTTTCTGTTAATCATATATTGTTACAGTAAATATATATAAATATGCCATGACTGATTTGCGGAATATGCACACCAGATCTGTCTTGAAATGTGCCGTTTCAATGTATGCATGCATTAAGTTGCTTTTTATTTTGCATGAGACTAAAAGCATATTGAATTTGGTCATTAAAATATTAATCATTCAAAACTTTTACCTTAAATCCCTTGTGGCAGGTCATGCTGACCCCGAACATGCAAGGTATTATCATGGCTATAGGTAAAGCCAGGAATGTTTATGACAGGTGTGGGCCAGAAGCAGGGTTCTTTAAGGTACAACTAACATTTTCAACTTTTTCTCCTCTGACTTTTCTCGTTAGATATGCCTTCTCCCTCCACCCTTTGCATATTAAGACTGTTCCAACATTTATACATACTCTTCTATTATATCAGTCCTCCATTTAGATATTTCTCCCTTGAAAACTGGACAGTTATTCCTCTGCTGATTCAGCAGTACACTGCCTTGATATCAGTAGTTTATGTGCCTTTCTGCATTTTACTTTGCTAATAATAGTAGCAAGTAAAATGAAACCTAGATGTGTAATCAATAAGAGTATGTAACTTATTTTCCCTCTATTAGTGACAAAAAACATGCTTTCACTAGACTGTTCGGGACGACATTTTTTTCACCCAGGGACATCAGTGTTTAGTCATTTGTTGTTTATTTCAAAGATAAGTTTTGTACTCCTTAGAAGATTTTTAATAAAACTAAATTACTTTCTTTTGTGTAACTGCATGGGTGTTAGTACTATTTATGCAGTGTTTTTTTACTGGGAATTAGACATTAGGCTTTTTGTGGCTACTACTCTTCACAATGACACCAGTTTTAAAAACGTGTTAGTCTTTTTAAATACACAAACTTTTGATCACTTTTAGCTCATGATCTTTTGAATTTCATGGTGTTAGAAAGGGAATTACTTTGACATGATTTAAAAGCCCCTCAAATGTGATTTGGAAGGAGGGGAAGAAGTTTCTTGCTTGTCATTGAGTAGCAGTCTGTTTTCTTCTCAATTGTTACGGTATAGTTGCACTAGAAGAAATTGTAAAAACAAAAAGAAACAAAAACCCCCAAACAAACAACAACCAACCAAACAAAAAACAAATACCCCCCAACCACCAACAACAAGAAAAAAAATCTCTAACCCCTTGGTGAGGAAATTGAAATCTCATGGGTTGGTTTGTCTATTTGTGTGGATTTTTGTAATGGATAAATAGAGAAGTGTTACAACCATAACATTTGTTTGCAGGGTTGTCTCTGTTAACCATGCTTACCCTCAGGGAATGGAGAGACACCTGCCATAGCCTCTGTTTAGTGAAATAGAATTTGTTTGGGATTCAGTGCTGTCTTTTTTTCCAAGTGTATCACTTAATGAAAAGATGTCAATATTTTTTATTTTTTTATGTTGAAAAAAAAATGCTTTGATCAAATCAAACTCTTTGCTAGAAAGGTTAATTACACTGAGTTATTTTTTGATTACGCAGGGTGTTTTGTTGATTTTGAAACAGAAATGTAGCTCAAAATGAAATTATATTTAGTGCTTCAGAGTTATCAAAACAATGCTCAGTTGAAATGTTTTAGGTCTTTAATTTTGAATGCTTAGACATCTTCACTTCATGGGGGACAGAATTTGCTTTTGAGAAAATGTTCTGACATTAAATTGTTGGAGGGTAGAAAAGTTTCCTTACTCATTTTCTGCTGAATCATGTCTGCAATAACTTAGACGAAGTGGAACATGTTTCATTTTTGAGGAATACATTAGTATTAGCGTATGCAGATGAGGTGGTCCTACTTAGTAACAAAATTCGTGTTTTGAAAAGTATCAGATGAAATCTCATGTTACTCCGTAAATTTACTATAAAAGCTTCTGTGATTTTTTTTTTTTAATACTGTTATACTCTTGGGTTTCTTCGTGTGTGTTTTATAAAAATGAGTGTTTACAGAAAATTGTGGGTTATTTCTGTGACGTCTTTGTTTTAGTGTAACCCAGGTAAAACCTGTTTGACGTGGGTCATTTTTACTGCCAAGGTTTAACTCCCCCTTTAGATCTCAGGCTTGAGACATGACTAATAGAAACCCATTAAGATATTTCTTGGTCAATGATGTCTTCCAGTCATTCTTCTTTAAACTTTATAGACGGTTCCTTGCAGAATGTTTGCCTTAAGACCTTTATATAACATTCTCGGTGAGAAAATGAAAGCATGTCATACTTTTTTCTAACGTCCCTTTCTCCTGTATTCTATGTAAAGAAATAATGTTACTTTTCATTGCACAGAGAATTTCTGAATCTGTAGTATGCCATTTTATTTTATTTAAATATGTATATAAAAATATAGGGTTTGTATTGCATTTTTTCCTACTTTTAAGTAATTCTCTGAAAAATTAAATGTCTAATAGGAGTTGCTTTTTGTTTCTGGACTACCCTAATAAACAGGGTTTAATTGCATAGTTGTCCATGTTGGTTTTCTAATGGTAGAACTTCTTCTGATGTAAGATAATAGAAACACTGTTGGTGGCTTTTGATGTTTAGAATCGGTTCTCACGAACTTCCTTTCTAATGATAATGCATATGATTAGTATTTTAAAAAGTTGATGCAGAACGTTCTCTTAAGTTTTAAAGTTCTCCACACGCTCTGTGTTTAAGCCTGTATGAAAAGTATACTACCCTTGTGTTTGGTCCTTAAACAAAATGTGTATTAGTAGATTTCTGATAGTTAAACATCAAGAAATTACCTGCTACTGCCAGGTATTTCAACATAAGGGAATGTGAAATATTGAACAGGGTATTTTTCTGCCTGCTTTGGAGCTTTATTTTATGCATATGTTATATGGAAACTTAACTAATGTATGAAGCTACTGCATTAAGTCATTTGTTTGCTAACTCTAAATGTCGATTTCTGACAATCTGATCACTTCCTTCTTTTGAGAGAGAAATTATGGAACATACTAACATTTGTCACAGTTTTTCTAATTATTTTTCTTGTTGCTCTTGATCATGCTATGTAGTTCCAGTGAATAAATTCTAATGAACATAACAGATCATGTTCATTAGAATCTAATGTGCTGGCAAAGTAAACACTTCTGATGACCCCTAAAGTCAATCGAAAATACTCACTGAGGATTCTGTCCTGCCCTATAGGAGACTAATACTATTTGTACTGAAGTATTATTTTCTTTAGAAATCCTACAATTTTATTTTTGTTGAAAGACATTTTCCATTCTCACTTAGTGTGTCCAAAGTCATACCTGTTTGTTAAACTTCCTGTAGAATGTGTTTTATTCATTTATTTTCATTTTAACCATGTGTTAGAGGTATCTTTTTTTACCTTATGAGATTTTGGATTACTTTAAGTGCTTGAAAGCTTATACTGCTTTTAGACTGTAAATGCTTTAAGAAACTTCTCTAATGATTGGACAAACCTTCTCTCAGGGACACATAGCACAGGATCGGGACTGCTTTTGAAGTAAAGGTCTACCTGGGGTTTTGTCACGCTCTAGTTGGGGAGAGATGGGAACAACTTCACCATTTGTGTGTGAGGAGGGGTTGGGGGTTTTTTTTGGTGTGTGGTGGGGTTTTTTCTTACTTGTTTTTGTTTTTTTTTTTAAAAGTAGTTCAGACTTGTTAGAAGGGTGGAGTATGGAATTGTTAAAAAATTATTTTGTAGGCAAAAGGCCATGGGACATGAATTATCCTGTTAGTGTCTGTGACATTGAAGTTAAAAGCCAGAAAGAAAAATGTATTTTTTTAAAATTATTTAGGCAATTAAATTGGAATACACGCGTCTGCTAAAATTAGCCCAGGAAGATCCACCACCTGAATGTGATTACCGTTTGCGTCATGCAGTTGTTTACTTCATCCAAAACCGGGCACCAAAGAAGATAATTGAGAGAACATTACTGGAACAGTTTGGAGATCACAATCTTAGCTTTGATGAAAGGTAATACCATCTGCATGTCTTATTTCCTGTGCTCGTCAATGTTCTCTGATGTGTGGAGATGCCCTTTCGTCTTCAGATAATGTATGTAATAGAGAGAAGGCTAGTATGTGTGTTTGGCTTTATCTTCTAGTTAATAGCTTGCAAGTGTATTTTGTAAAAAATAACATCTTTATAAAAAAATCTGTAAAAAGAGTAAACAAGAAGTTGGGTTTCTGTTGGTATGACATAAGGAGAAATGCTCGTTGTTGTTCAGAGTTTTGTACATAGATTTCCATACCTTCTTTCAGAGCACCGTGTAAGGCTGTGTAATTTACATTTCTTCACTGCCCTGAAAGCCAGCAGTAGACAGCAAAGCCTTACAAGCTAGATGGGTAACTTACTTGCAAGCAAAACAATGTCTCTATTCCACTCGAAATTCCATATATGTACTTACTTAAAGAAATAAATAAATTGAAAGGTGAAGAACATTAGTCTGATTTCTGTGTAGTGAATAATCTTCTAATGTTACTTTTGCAAAGGAAATATTGGGGAGTTTCAAGCTATCTAAACTTTAAATTAAAAAGAAAGACTGAGCAATGTGGCAATTTAGCAAAGTAAAACAAGAAGTAGTTCTGAAATAGCATAGGCCTCCATGACACGTACTTCAAACGTGTGCCCTCTCCTGCTGATTATACCATGCATAATAAAAAGTACATTTTCCACAGTGTTTTCATACTGTTTTGCATAAGGCCATCACTTATACTGTTTGAGGCTGCCACCTTTGTATGCATAATGTCCTTTGCAAATTTCTGGTAATACTCCATGATTTCTTGTTGCTTTTTGTAAGGTGCCGTAACATAATGAAGGTTGCTCAAGCTAAGCTTGAAATGATAAAGCCGGATGAAGTAAATATGGAGGAATATGAGGTCAGTATTTTTTATGCTTTGAATTAAATTGTAACATGAAATAGTTATCATAAGCTGAATTTTCTCTTCACAAATTTCTTCTTCTCTTACACTGAGCAGTCAAAACTGGTTATTGAAAGACCTTTTATTTGTAGGAAGGCTGCTCTGATCAGTTGATCTAAAGCTGTTTTTTTTCAACATGTGTAATTCCAATGACTCGAGTCATAAATAAATGTCAAGTTTGAGTGTCCTTACTACTTAATGGGTCTCAGCATCACTAACAGTATTTTGTAGTTTATTACCGTATGAGCCAACTGGCTTTCTCTAGTCAGAAACAGCTAGCAGTGGAGGAGAGTGGTCTAAGCCTGGCCTTACGCATCTTGAGAACTGGGTCACAGGCACAGTCACAGTTGTGCTTTTCCGCCAGCTGTCTCTGCAGACTTTCCCATTTTCTTATCAGCACCAGATTCCTTTGTTTGCCGAGACCATACAGTTTATGCATTTGATTATTCCTCCTGTGCTATTTAGAAAAACTTGGAAAGAAGAAAAGAGCAAATCTCAGACATTAAATAGTTGTGACTAATATTTGCCAAAATAATTAATCTCACTAAATTTAAAGCTAAGTCTATAGCTGATTTTACAGCATCAGTTTCAACTCTGCATAATACTGTTCATTAAGGCCTCTTAACAGTGGATATTTATGTCTTAGGCAGATTACAGTGCACCACTTAAACCTCATTGTTATGCAATTAGGTCCAAACAACTTGTTTGGCAGGACTATGGGAGTAATCTTTCCCTCAGCAAACCAAGTGAAAAATATTTACTTGTCATTTTTCATTACCAAGTTCAGGACCTACAGTAGATGCTACTACATCACAATGTGCCCTCCCTAGCCTGAGGGGAAAGGACTCTCATCGTGGGATTTCTGTTGCATTTTCTAGGCTGTGCAAGGCTCAGTATCTTAGCATTTTCTGAATGGCATTTCACAGGTAGAATAAACAATTCTGGGCATAGCTTTAAGAGTGAGGCAGTGGGGTGTCTTCTGTTCACCTGCAGATATAAGCCACTTTTTTTTAGCTCCTGAGGCAGGTAGTTGGTGGTTTCTCCAAAGATTGTATCATGTCCTGTATAGTAAATTGGCATTTCATGGACCCTTTCTCATGCTCTTTGTGTTGAATCTGTAAGTGGCTATGTATTACGGTATGCTGTCTCCTCTTTTACCTTTAATAAACAATTGAAAGTTGACTACTAACCAATTGCAGTAAAAGCACCTTTTTCACTTTGAACATTTACCTGTAAAGCATACCAGTAGCCACCAGTATAAATGGCGATGCAGTCAGATAATTGTTTTGCTCCACTATAAATATCTGCACAGTCTGAATTGCATTTGTTTTTTTTTATCACTTTCCATGTAATGCGTTTAGGCTTTTTCTATGTCATTCTTATATTGAATAAGCTAAATAGTGTGTGAAAAAGCTTTCTAACACTTTCTGAGTAACTAACTGAGTGTAGTGTAGGGTAGAAAAAAAGGCTATTAGCTTCTCAGCCCTTTTTGAGAAGAAAAAAGGGTTCTCATATAATTCTGACTGTGGTTCTCCAAAGATGCTTTATGTTCCTTTCAAGTGGTAATGCATTCTTTAAAAATAATCTAATTTAGAAATATTTTTGGATATTTAAGAATTTTCTTTTTATTGAGGGAAGGGGGATGCAAGCAGACTTTGCCCACATGCAAGCTTACTATGAGTCCTTAGCACTTACTGTGAGTATTCAGCTCTAAGTGAAGTGTGTTTAAAAACAAATTTAAAAAGATGTTAAAAAAATAAATAATACTTGTATTTCATGTTTGTGGATGAAATTCTGTATACCCTTTCTTATATGCAGAGATGGCATCAAGACTATAGAAATTTCAGGGAAACAACCATGTTTCTCATGGTAGGATTGGAGTTTTTCCAAAAAAAGAGGTAAGTGGTAGTATAGAACTCAAATGTGGTAGAGCAATTTGAAGGCAAAATGTAATATTGATAGTAAAGCTATTTTTAAAATTAAGAATTGTTTAATGTATTCTTCATTTTATTTAAACATTTATTTGATCCATTGATGTCTTCAGTCTTGCATCTACCTCAAAGTTTCCCACAGACTCCTATTCTTAATCTCCGTTTCTTCTTTCCTTATCAAGCCATGGACTCTTTTCAGAGCACCCTCCATGTGCACCTGTATTCCTCCTTCTCTCCTAATCTAAGTGCTCTGGGTATCCCTCAGACATAAGAATCTTTCCTCTCTGGCACCACATGTGCACATACATTTATCTGCTTTCATTGGCAATCACAATTAGTCAAGTCCCTCTCTTACCCATCTTTTTACTGGGTCTTCCCACAGAAGCAGTTTTGCCCTCTGCATTTGTCTGAGCCAAAATTCCACCTGTGATGGGCTTTAAAGGTCAGGAAAAAAGAACATATTTGAGGAAAACTATCATGTGTAACTATCATAGTTGCAGCTGATTCTTCCTAGCTCCATGAGGCAGTGGTGATTCATTCCGTTGTCTTTTCCAACCAAGTCAGGAATTGTGGCTGTATAAAATTGGTGATATTTGCGTACTTAATGCACCACAGCTAAAACTTGTACTGTGATCTACTATATGCAACAAGGATGGTGATTACAGCATAAATGCCTGAAAGCATTCTGTGGAAAAGTCTTTGAAACAGAATTGTTCAAAACTGCCCCTTCCTCCGGTGTCCAGTCAAAGGAACAAAATGATTAGCTGCAAAATACCAAGTGGCTGACATCTGTTGTGTGAAAATTGAGCTATCGCATGATACAAATTTTTGACTGTGAAAATAATTCTGTAGTCGATCACTGAATTTTCCTGTATAACACAGTAGGTAGGGGAATTATACTGGGGATCCAATGTAATTTCTTGTGTGTATGCTGTGTTTCATATTTCTCTCTCTTCTCTTGTATGCTTCCAAATGAGAAAGGCCCCAAACAAAACAAGAAAATTGATTGGAAAAGATGCTGCCTTGTCTTTGTGACAAGCTATGTTTTTATATAGTGGCTAAAACAATGAGGACATAGTCCTGTTTTCTCATCTGGTTGCTAGTGTGTAATAAATAGTACATTCATTAAGAATTAAGAATTGCAATATGCTACTTTGTCAGCCTTGAACAGCTTATGTACAAAGGCTGGTCAGAAGATTGCCTGGCTTAATTGAAGACTAAACACTCTGTTATTGCTTGATCCCTTAAGGAGGCAAAAATGTCATGGGCATTGGTGTGGTATATAGGGACCCTCCTTGTTAGCCCCAGACTTCATGCAGGCAGGAACAGACAATCTTCAAGTTCCTTGGTACGGGGACTCCAGGATGGCACCTTCAATTGCAAAATACCAATGTTTTCACTAATCCACTTTTTACCATATTATATTCTGATTATGCCAGGGGGAGGGAAGGATGCACAGGTTTCTGCTCTGTGCTCTCTGAATAGCATTTTTGGTATAGTTTTCCATTATTTGCATTAATTTGCAGAATAAGAGTGAGGCATTTGTTAACAAATATCTTTGTAATTTAGAAAACAAGCCTATAATGACCAGTCTTAGACTCTGATACTGGTCAGAAATAAAAAATACACTATTATCAGACACATTTAACATCCGAAGAAGTGTAGCATTCATTCCCTTTAGCAAGAAATGCAATTTTGTAAATGCTTCAAGAGGTATTTAACACAAAGACAGTAAGACTAGGGTTAAGTGTGCTTAGAAGATGGGCGAGGATCTGGGTATCCATTGACCTGCTCTAAAGGCATCTATTGCAACTTCACACCCATGTTTCAGCTACAGGTTCCCAGAGGACTGAGAATCACATCTTGTACGCTCTAGAGGGCAGTGCCACCATCCTAATTCTGAAAACAAGACTAAATTCATGAACTCTTCCAATTCTCTTATTAACACAGAAATCATAAAAACGTAACTTGAAATATATTTATGAAAACATAGACTTTCATAATTCAAATACGACCTTCATTAGAAGGACTGTTCTGAGGCTTTTTTTCAGAAACCCATCTCCCTCAGTCAACCAATTTTTCTTAGTTTTAATAACACTGATTAATACCTAGCAGCACTCAATCTCCCGATGGAGCCAAAAATTGGCCTTTATCCAGGTGGTCTTTGATTTCCTTAAATGGTACTGTGTTGAACAAACACAAAATCAACATTAAAGTAGTAGTTTGGTGTATCTTTTTCATGCCTACTTTTGGTGTTAGCTCATAATCCCTTATGGTGGTTAACAAGGCCCGCTTTTCACTGCTGCTGGAGAACTAAAGGGTCTTTCAGGCATATCTTCTCTTGATTGTACTGTGGAGTAGGAACCTGCTATGGGTGAGATGAATGCAGCCAGCCAACGAACCTCAGCAGGAGTTTTACCTGCAGCTCACTCTTGTGGTAGTAACTGAAAAGTGAATAAACTTTAGACCGTAGCAGTTACCTAAGTTTCTTGGAAAGCCGGTACAGTTTTTCATTTTTGACTGGAATGCCTTTTCCAAAGCAGTGCTAAAATTTAGCCATTCTGTGCTTTCTGCATCTTTTCCAAAGCCTAGACCCAGTGAACTCCATAATTTTGCGAGTAACTTCAGTGATTTTAGGCTTAGGCTTCATAGGCTGGAGATTATATTCATTTCATGTGTGAAAAGGCAATTACACCTAGTTTACACTGTAGTCCTACTCCTCAGTGTCTCAAGATATAGAAGGACTCTGAGCTTGGATGTACAGTAATGATGATTTAAAATAGCTTACCTTGCTGTTAGATGGCACTGTGGTTGTTTCAGGGAAAGGTCACACAACTGGGGGAAGGAGCAGGAGGAGGGACTGGAAATAAGGCCACTTACCACCAGCAAGTTTTTAATTTGGATCAGCTGAGTTGTTGACACTGTGATTTCAATCTGCAGTTTCACAACTGAACTAATGGAAGGGGAAAGAAGGCCCTACTCCTTTCACTTTATAACTAGCAATTGCAGTTCCTTGCAATCACTTTCTCCCTTTTCCTCTTACAGTAAGTTTTTTTGCTCTCTGGTCAGTTGTGTTGGTGATCAGTGGTGTGAAGAGTTTTCATGGGTAGGAGGAATAGACTTGAGGGAGAGGGTAATAGGTCTACTTCTTTTAATGAAAGCATAGCTTTGTATTTTGAGGACAAAAAGGTGGAGAACAGTGACTGTACTTGTAATATATTTCTTAAGCAATAAATATTTAGGATTGCAAGGGACTATGGGCAGATCTCATGGTGGAAGAAATAACTTCACAGTAGATTCTGAAATTATGGTGTTGGGTTTCATCTTGTTCTTCTAAACAGGGAATATTAGAAGGTAAAACTTTAAGGAACCATTGCTATTTCAAGTAGCCTTTTCCCTTCTCTTTATGTTGTCTCATTGGGAGGCATTAGTGTAAGTCTTGAGTTTGTCTACTTTGGAAAATACTGACATGTGTTTTTCCTGTATGCTCTGTGTGTGCTTACACATAATTTTTAGCCATTTTCAGTAGTTTGGTGGTTTGATTTTGGTAGTTTAAACCTTAACCATGACATCCTGTTCTCACTAGGAGTGAGTGCACGATGTACTGTTCCTCTAACCACTGTATTAGGAAATTTCTCTTCCTAGATTTTTATCTTTTTTTTTTTTTTTTTTAGTTTGAATAATGATGAGACTTTTAACTGCTTGTTTTTAGGGTAGTTGCCTGAACTGTTTTCAGTGGCTGTCTGTCATAACTGGGTTTCTGTAAGTCAGAGAATTAACAATTTAAGGTGTTTGCTGGAAATGGTGTGCAGCAGTGTGAGGGGAGATTGTTAATGCGTGTGTAAAGGGTTCTTTCTCGATTGTTAGGTTCTTAGGTCCTCTATTACTCATACTTTACCAATTAGGCATGTATTTATCTTCCGCATTTAGATTAAAGACAAATATCAACAGTATATCGGCACTTCTGCTTTTGAAATGCTGTTGTGGCTTCTTCCATCGCTTTAGACTTCAATAGTTTGAAAGACCTAACAGTTAGTGAGGCTAATAATTCAGTTTATATTTTAGAAATAAGGTGACAGCTTTAAATCTTATTTAGTAAGGTATAGAATGCTGTCAAGATATATACGGCGACAGAAGATCAAACCTAATGTGACATAAATGCAGGCAGGAAAAAGTAAATGTTCATGTATGCTCAGAGCTAATCCAAAGCTATTTTTGAAGTGAGTGAAATAGTGTTCATTGGCTTCAGTGAGCTTTGGGTCAGACTTAACGTGCAAGTGATCTAACCTGATAATAAAATAAATTGTTCTATCGGGCATAAAAGATGAAATTGTGCAGTAGAAAAACAACATTATGAAGAGATTGGTGGGGAGGGAGAGGGATGGACTTACAGTCAAACAAGCAAGGGAGGTTTCTATCCTTTGAAGAGCACAGTAGTTGCCTTGAAACAGGTGGTACCTGGATGTTGCATCTAATGTTTTTGTTTCTTTACTTCAGCTATATGGAAGCCTTGCTCTACCTTATCTATGCTTACCAGAATAACAAAGAACTCTTGTCCAAAGGCCCGTACAGAGGGCATGATGAAGAGCTGATATCTCACTACAGACGAGAATGTTTGCTAGTAAGTGAAGGGTGAAGTATGTTTCGAAAAGTTGAACTTGCTGCATAGCTTTAACAAAATTAATTAGTAGAAAAGTATTGTTATCATGTAAAACAAAACCAAAACCAACCAAAACCCTCTTTCATGAACAAGCTAATACTTAGACTTGTGTAAGGAAAAAAAGCAAAAGTAAGAATGAAAACATAATTCTCTTTTTTTTTTTTAATAATCAATCATCTTTATGATTGTTAATAGTGTGATCACTGCCATCATGTCTGGGCTAGGTAGGAACAACAATTGACAGCGCTGGGTGAGCAGACTCACCCTGTTGCCACAGTTTGATGGGGGGACAAATAATGGAAAAGGCATCAGCAGAAAACAAGGGTTTTTTTCTTCATTATGTCACTTTCAGCAATAGTGAGAAGACAAAAGCAGGTGATAGGGCCTCAGTCTTTAAAAAGAACAGCTGCAAAGGTTAAGTTGGCAGATATCAAATGAAGTGGCTTCAGGAATAGCACAAGATCAAGTGGTTTAACAGGGTATATTCATCACTGCTGTAGATGTTAAAGCACAACTGTGGTTAATACAGATTACCAGGTAGCTTTGTAGGAAGCTTTCTGTTTTACTTTAAAACAAACAGAAACTGATGCATGGTAGAATGTGAAATGCTGTCTACTTAAAGGCTTTCCTTTTTTGTGGTGGTTTATGAAGAAACTAAATGAACATGCTGCAGCACTGTTTGAATCGGGAGATGATCAGGAAGTAAATAATGGCCTGATCATTATGAATGAGCTTATTGTCCCATGTTTGCCATTACTACTGGTGGATGAAATGGAAGAAAAAGATATTGTTGCTGTGGAAGATATGAGAAACCGTTGGTGTTCCTATCTTGGACAAGAAATGGAACGTAAGTAATTTTTTCATTAAGGTAAAAGGCCCTTGTGCACTTTTTTCTTCTTTTTTTTTTTTTTTTTTTTAATAAATGTGATGTTTTTAATGTCTTGAATTGATCCTATATCTTTTATGCCTTGGTAATGTATTTTGAGCTGCCCTGACTTTTGAATAATCCCATACACATTTCAATATATTGCACTGGGGTATTAGGCCTTAAAGGAAACATGTTTTTTGAATGGAAGAACATTTGTGGTGTTAGACCATCTTAAGGGGCATTTATATTAACATCTTACTAGGAATTGGTATGTCCTAGTTATTGCTGGCAGACCTGAAGCAAGCAGATTATTTGAAGTGAAACTCCTCTTCTTCCACCCACCGATAAAAAGAAAAAGTCGATGTTAGGCAGAAAAAGGAGGATTCCATGTGCAAACATAAATGCTTATGTTTATTTTTCTTGTTTTATTTGCAGCAAACTTGCAAGAAAAGCTGACAGATTTCCTGCCAAAACTGCTAGATTGTTCTACAGAGATTAAAGGTTTCAATGACCCGCCAAAGTTACCTTCCTACTCCACACACGAACTGTGTGAAAGATACGCCCGAATCATGTTGTCACTCAGTCGAACTCCAGCCGATGGAAGATAAATTCTGCAACCTTCCTAAGCACATTGTATAAACTTTTTTTAGTTCTTAAACCTTGCCTTCCTGTCACAGGGTTTGCTTGTTGCTGCTATAGTTTTTAACTTTTTTATTTTAATAACTGCAAAGAGAAATGACTGTACAAACTTTAGCCAGACTGCAAACAATTAAAGCTGAGAATCGCATGGCACTCAGTCGTTTCAACCAGAATTGATGCAACATGCAAGTCTGATCATTATGGCAAAACTGCTTTTTTGCCACTTATCTGTTACAGTATTACTTTGCTTTTATCTTAAGATCCTTTACTTTATCAACAGCTGTCTGGATCATTTTGTGACTGCAACTACTTTAAGTGTCCAGTGCTGTGTAAATACATGGTACTTGGTAGCTTGTAAATGAAATGAAAGAATAAAGTTTTATTTATGGCTACTTCTGTGTTTGCAAGCAGATAACTTGTATATTAGTGTAAAATACGGGTATTTTTAGAAGAGATAAAGTATATTGATGGGCTACTCAATTTTATAAACAAGGTTCTTCAGGATTTATGGCCAGTTTAGTTACAGGTAGTCAGAGATTACTGTATGTGAATATATTGAAAAACTGTCACAGTATTATACACTATGTTTTTTTTGTATATTCTTTACTGATCTGTATGATACTGCACCTGAACACTTTTGTGTGCGTGTGACAATGCCAAGTCTATTCTGATAGTAGGGACTGGCCTCTGAAGCAAAAAAATAATGGCACCTTCCTTCTATTCTTAGGAAAAAAGTTAGAAGAAACAAAAAGTATTTTCAGTAGAAATATATTACGCCCTCTGAGCAAAATTTCTAGAAATTTATTTACATAGAGGAAATAAAGGTTTTTAAAAAATGGAATTTGTGAAGCTTAAGAATTAATCCTTTTTTTTTAATTGGTATTTTAGTCATGTAAGTGACCAGAAATAAAACCTTACAGTAATTCTTCACTTGAAATGGGTTGCTATTGTTGCAACGAAACCTCTCAGAAATCTTTTATCTGTCCTAATGAAATTTCTGTTGGAAGTAAAAGAAAAGATCTATAGGACTTGTTTTGTAGAACTGAAATACTGTCCGGTTTTAATGAAGAAACTTAATTATTTTGTGGAAAAAGAAATTTAATGCGTCCATAGGTAATCCTGTTACCTGACACTATTTTGATTCCTACTCATTATAGAGAACTTTTTGTGTTAGAACAGTAAAATATGTGAATATTTATTTGTATGTTTTTATTGGAGCGGCACTCAACTTTTCATTACAGGCGTTCAAGTGGTGTTTATTTGAATATCTACTAATAAAAGAACACAGAGGGATGGAAGGAGCAATTAAGTTCAGACTACCTAGAAATGTCGTGGACATAAATGTAGGCATCTCACATGCAAGAAGAGGCAGAGTTCAATCTTAGTACGTATCAGTCCTGAAAGTTGCTCACTCTTGAGAGATACTGGATCATAATATACAGTGACTAGAGTGTGGCCTTCAATTCAAATTCTTTTTAGGGATGTTTTCCGGTTTGGTTTCAGTATTGAAGTGCTTCATACTTTGTCAAATTACCCATTTATTTTATCAAATTAAAAAAAAAAAGTATATTAAACTCTTAGAAGTGCAGCACTATTCAGGAGCCTTTTTTGGGTCTGAAACTATTGATCTGTGAAATACCACATTTCAAGGAAAAAGATACGCATGTTATGAAAAAGGTGAAGATGCAAAGTGTGAAATCTTTTAAAGTGCATCTGTTACACTTTGATTTGAAACTCAAAAATATGCTTGCTTAACCTTGTGTATTTTTAAACAAGGTTTTGAACAGATCAGACTTGTTGTTTGCCTTTTTCAATAACGGTAAAAACAATGAAAAGTGAAAGAACAATTTTATTTCTTTATTGCTAACAGATTTTGAATTCAAATGTTTGTGAAAACTTTTAAGGAAAATTCCCCTCTAACCCTGCAGGAGCCACTTACCCTCATCATCCTTGTAATCTTACATGACAAACGCAGGGGAAAAGGCACTCTTTCTAAGGGGAAGGAAGGAAGGAAGGATTTCAGTTGGGAAGAATATCTAAGATATTTCAATTAAAAGGAAGCAAGCAAGGATGAGATTATTTGTTCTCTTCCTTTTTTTTTCCAGTTTCTTAAAGTATGAAAATAATCCATTGTAGTTCGTAGTACTGAAGATAAATGTGTATTAATTTGCGATGACTTGAATTGAGAAGGTCTGACTAATAGACCAGAAATATATATGTATTTTACTATGTTTTAAATATCTTATATGAATTTAAACCTTCAGCTAAATCATTAAGGTACTATTTTTGTCTTAAAAACCTTGCTTTTTTCACTGTAGTAAGATAGCTCATAGCTTAGATTCACAATGCCTAGCACAGTACAGTAGCAACCTGTACAAGTAACTGTGAAAGGTACTAAAGCAATACACTTCATTTGGCTACCTAATAATCTGTGACTGAATTACTTAAGTAGAGATTTCTCTTCAGGATGGGAATCGCGAGATTCTAATCAGGCTTTTTTCAGTTTGTAGAACACAAAAAGATTAAGGGAATTGAACCCAAATTCATTTCCAGAATCACCTGCGCCATCAATTAAATGCAAGGGTTTATTTTTTTCCAGATGTTGGTTCACACCATGAAGGACCCGTAAGGCACTGCCGTCTTTCAGTTGTGTGCCCCTCTCCCCTTTCCGCACCCCCCGCCATGTGTCGTCTTTTTAGCTACCTATCATATTGCTGCACTTAGCTGATATTTTGGTAGTATCAAATACCCTATTGTTTCTAGTTAAAGCTGCCATAGCAGATCCAGCCTAGCAGAAGACTATGAGCAGCAGCAGAATTAAAGCGAACAAATGAAGAGGATTGACGAGTGAATTTGTGCTTCTTAGAAGTGGCAATAGTGAAGTGACACCAGAAGCAAGGGGTTGGACTTAGACCTTCCTTACTGAGTCACTGTTGCTGTGTGGACAATCTGTATTTTAACTGCAGTGCGTAACTGATGCAATCAACAGATTTGCTCCAGAAAACATGAAGTATGAGCATAGTCAAAAGCATGTGCTTCGTGTTCAGGCATTAAAAAAACCAAAAAACTGATAGTGTCTGTATTAAATGTCTTTCAGATTATTTTTAGGCTACTCCAGTATGCGTGTGAAGACTGCAGCTCCAGAAAGGTACTCAACATAAACAGTAGCACACAGGAAACAGGCTGATACTGTCCAACAAATGTAAAGGTCTGTAAGAGACAGTGGTGGTTGTTTATATACTTCGTTTTGTGTTGTTTCCTTTGCTCAAAATCCAATGAGTCCAAATGTCTGTGGGAAGCCTTATATAGACACGAGTTAAGAATGTTGATGAAAAAATGCACCACTCTACTTATATAATAAATCGACTCATCTATGCAGCATCTTCCAACATAAATATGTACCTTAATTTTTTAAAAATAAATTCTGGTTTTGTGTCTAGAAGGATGAAAGAAAAGTCGGTATCAGTCATGGCACTGAGAAGAAAGTGGTTGCTCTTTCCATTACTTGCTTTGGAGAGGATATTAATACAGGTATAAAAAAAGCTCTTATCCAAAGAGGTCTTTTAGCAAAATGCAGTAGGTAGAATTCACTAGGGGAGTGATTCTTTCAAGTGAAACCAAATTATTTTTCATGTGATTGATATCCAGTTTTTCTTTAAGTATTGTGTCCTTGAAAGCCTTTTGAAATCCTGGACTTGACAGATAAGCTATTAACTGAAAACTCCGTTAATTCCTAAGGAGCATCTTTCTTTGTACGCACACTTAACGGTATTGCTGTTCTTGTAGTTGGAGTTTCCATCAGCAGACCATTCCTGATTTGATCCTTATGGGACCGAAGTCACAAAACTTTTGCAGACACCTCTATTTATTATTGCTCTGGCCATCACTACTGTACACATGTGTGCTCCAACTTTATTGCCATGCCCTTAAAATCTTGGACTTGGCTACAAACTTTCTTCACTATGAATTTCAGATCTTCACTGTGAGTAGCAGGAAGAGACTTGCACTTCTCAGAAACAGCTTCTTGAGGCAACACTTTGAAAGAAGATCTTGACTTGCTTTCTGGTGGTTAGGATCAACTCAAATCCCCTTCCCGCAGGCTGGGAAATGTATAGTCAGAAAGGCTTATTTTCAGAATGGCGTTCACTGGATGTATTCATCATGAGTGTTACAGATATTGTCATCCTTCATCTCTCCCTTCGTATCTTAATTGAGGTACCTCTCAAACAAAGGTTTGGGCCCCATGGTTCTTTCATTCACTATTTTTATTTCCCCCCTGCCCTGTTCCCCATTTAAGTCACTCAAGTATCCACTTTCCAGGCTTTCTAGTTTGGTTTTTACTTCACCATCAGCTGGTGTAACCACTGTGCCTTTGCTACCAAGTAGAGCTAGTGATACGGAACCGGGATTCTTCTGCTTCCATCTGATTAGCGTGGGCTTCAGTTTTCACCTCTACAGGCTCCTGAGTGCTTTTCTTGGAACCGCTCTCCTTGGACCCGCTCTGGTGTGTGTGCCTGTGCGGGAGCTGTGGGTCAAATAACACCATCCACACACATGCTGTCTGGCAACTCAGCATTTGAGAGCCTGAAATAGGAAACATATGGGTAGTTAGTTCAAGCTGTAGACTTTTTCTGCATAGTCTCTTGGCATTAAAAGAGTAAATAATTTGTTGGAGACTGACTTAACCAAGCACTCTCGAACTGGGCACATCAGAAGTGTGAGGGGTGTCTCGTGCACTGTATCTTGGCACTATCTATCCAGGTTTATGAAGGCTGTAAAAGCTCTTCCTGATATTGAATAAACTTCAGTTTACCCTGATCCTCATGCTTTGTCTTGAATTATTAAAACAGCAGTCAAACATAAATTTTGGCAAAAGGCAGCTATGTCTGGCTGGTTTAAGTTGGTATCTGTGCAGTCTCTACCTGTATCTGTGTTCTGTATCTAGGTATTTCCTATTGCTTTGTGGGACTGTATCTTCTTCATTACCTGTTTTAAAGTTTTGTGAACCCATTTGTGTTTCAGAGACATACAGGCAACAGGGAGTGAGCACTAATTCCTCTACATTTCCTTCAAGAAACAAAACTCGTATTTTGTCTGTGACTTCAATCTGTAACATGAAACTTGTAATTGAACTGTGGAATAAGGGCTTGGAAAACCTGTGGGAGTTCGGGGAGGGGGTTCTTTTTTTATTATAGCTAATACAGAATCATAAGGTGGAGGGAATTACTACATAAACATAGTAAACTTATATGGATTAGGAAAAAACATTTTTTCAAGTAAGAAGTTTTAAACAAAAAAAGGTCAGTATTAAGTAACACAATTTGAAGAAAGCCTCATGCTTTTTTAGGGAAGAGGTTGGAGTGTTAGGCTTTTGTGAGAAACCTTGATCTGTGGAACTGAAAGTCTTGTAACTTTTAATAGCTTGAGGTAATACATTCTTGTCATCTGCTCATGAAGCTCCTTTGGAAAGGTTCTTTAAGTTTTGCATCTCATGAAACAGATTCTTTAAAGAAAGCCACAACAACCAAAATAACCCTCCCCTCAAAATCAACCCCTGTTCCTTAAGGGAGATAATACTGTTCTGAGTAGTCCAAGTTGAGTTTGGATGCTCAAAAGACTTCTTATCTCCTCCCTTCCATGCTCACAGTTTATTTTGAACAAGTGCATTCTGTTTTGGAATACGTACACTTTTCCTTTGAATTTCTGAAGGAAAATTTGTTATCTCCAATGCCTTTGAACATGAGATTAAGACCTGTCGTCGTATTTGGCACAGATGCTTGTTCCACTCTCAGCTGATGGTGATTTTAGTTATGTGGTTCTTGCAAGGTGCTTGAACAGATGATTTCTCACTTCAATATCCATCTGTATGATGGAGTGCCGTCGTGGTTTAGCCCCAGCTGGCAACTAAGCTCCACGCAGCAACTCGCTCACTCCCCCACAGCGGGACAGGGGAGAGAATCGGAAGAGTAAAAGTGAGAAACCTCATCGTTTGAGATAAAAAGACAGTTTAACAGGTAAAGTAAAAGCCGTGCACGCAAGAAGCAAAGCAAAACAAGGAATCCATTCACCACTCCCCACGGGCAGGCAGGTGTTCAGCCATGCCCAGGGAAGCTCCAGGGCTCCATCATGCATAATGGTTTCTTGGGAAGACAGACGCCATCACTCTGAACGTCCCTCCACCCCTTCCTTCTTCTTCATCACAGCTTTATATACTGAGCATGATGTCATATGGTATGGAATGTCTCTTTGGCCAGCCTGGGTCAGCTGTCCTGGCTGTGTCCCCTCCCAGCTCCCCGTGCACCCCCAGCCTTCTTGCTAGCAGGCCAGCACGAGAAGCTGGACTGTCCTTGACTGCTTAGAACAACCCAAAACATCAGCACGTTATCAACGTTTTCTCATCCCAAATCCAAAATACAGCCTCACACTGGCTTCTGTGAAGAAAATTAACTCTACCCTGGCTGAAACCAGGACAAGTCTTCAATATACTTTGCATACAAAGATTTACACTGCTGTGTTTCAAGAATCAACTCCCCTTCCCTTTTTTTCTTGGTCCAGTTTAATCCTGTTATTCAAAAGCCTTGCACTGGACAAGTAAAATGGTACTGATTTTGTTTGCCATCATTTGTCTTTTCCACTGCAGACAGTGGCATCTCAGTGTTATCTGGGCTTCTTAAGGGATTTTGTAGTGCTTTGTGCTCTGTGAAGTTGTTTAACTGAAATGGAAAGTGATGGAGTTAATTAACTGCTGGTTGTAGTTGACAGGGGAGAGCTGTAATGATGTTTTCTAATTAGTAACAAAGTAAAATTAAATAATTTCTCCCTTGACACAGTGCCTCGCAAAATTAGGAAAGCTGAGTATCTTTTCTGAGACATTAGAAGGCACTGAGTAAAATCCAGCAAGTGTTAAAACTGGCCATAATCCCTTAGGGAGGGCAGTTGCATGGATAGCATGTTTGTTCTCTTGTCTTTGTTCTTGGAGTAGGCTTACAGCTAAAAATACTGACTCAAAAGTATTTGTGCTGGATTTTTATCTGTAGTAATTTTATGAGTTTTTTGCTTTATATGTGTTTGCTTTGAAGAGACTTGTTTTGTAAATGCATAATGTCAATTTTTGGTGATAAGCAAGTATGATGAGTTCAGATGGCTACTTCCTATCACAAGTTCAGTGAAGTTGTGAAACTTTGCAGGTATCCTCAGTTATCGCTATGCTATTAGCTGGCTACCTTTAGCTCACCTCCCCCCAGTCAAAACACTTTTGAAACTAAGCAGTGGCCTCAGGGCAGACTGTAATGTTCCTTTTTTTTTTAGGAGGAAATCGGTTGTTTCACAAAGAGGGTTACAAAAAACCAGAGGTAGCTAGCAAATAATGGTAAGCTCTGGCTAAGGGAGCCTTGTAATATAGCCAGTTTTAAACTAATCTATTTTATGCATTATTTCTGCTATTAAGACTGAATAATTTGGTTTTAAGTGGTGTGCTAAGCATTATAAATGCTGTTTACAAGCCCTCCTTAAAAGGGTGCTGTACAAAGAATGTCTAAAGGGAAGTGCTGGACTATGAGTAAATGTTGGGGGCTCCTAAGTACCGTAGTCTAACACCTCTTTCCAGAGTGAAAGTATTGTGGGGCTTGATCCCAACAGAGGTTGGAAAAGAAATGAGAGGTGTTATCAACAGCAGAAGCTCTCAGAGGTATGAACGGACAGAGATGCTCCTTGGGGATTTCTGCAGAGCGGGAGGGTGTGCTGCGTTCCCTCACCTTGCCTTTGGTCAACCCCAGGCTCTTGGCCCAGAGGAGACTCGGCACTTCTCAGCAAAGTAGGCAAAGCTGGGTTTGGCCACGGGAGGCGGGGTGCAGGGCTCCCTTGTGCTGTAGGAGGGGGAGAGGAAATGGGCGCATTTTGGACAGGAGCCCTAGGGAGCCAGGCAGGCAATTTTCTGGCAGTGAGAAGGCAAAACAAGACAGTTGGGAGAAGCCCCCTCGTTTCCATCGGAGTCGCTGCCCGCACACGGGCCGTTCCCCTCCTTCCCCTCGTCGTTGGCAGGGCTCCACTCCAGGCTGGTGCGTCGGCGGAGCGGGCGCAGAGCTGACAAGACTGTCCAGCAGCAGCCTGTTTCGTTGGCCGAGGGCCTGCTTTGCTGCTCTCCTGTTCAGTGTCACACCTGCAAGCTCATTTTTACCTCTTTTTAAGTCCCTTCCGAGCCCCTTCTTTCTAGGGTACTAGCCCTGTTGGATAAGCGAAGTGATGTTCCTGTTTCCGAAATAGTGAATTAAACCTGTGTTCAACCGAATCCAGCTCACTGAGTAATCTCAGCTACACTGTATTTGACTCATGGCAATGTATATCCTTCCTTCAAATTTTTACAGCACTTTCAAATTTCATCAGTTGTTGCTTATATTTCAGCTCCCTGATGCAGAGATCTTTGCAGGACCTGGCTCCTTCCCCTCCCTTCACTAGTAATGCTTCCCCTGGAACGTAGTTCCCAGTAACAGGAGAACTGTGTGTCATGACTCCACAAAAACTTCCTTGCAATAAACAGAAACTTTCCGTCTTGCAGCCATGTTGGGCAGCGTTAAGAGCCGTGAGACCGTAATGAGATGGCTCCTCTGGTGGCCTGTGGCCTCTCCCCGTGGGTGGCGACGGGGCTCCCTGTACCGCGTGGTGCCGTTAGACTTGGCACTAGACTTTGGCCCCAGCACAGCGTGCTGCCGTGACAGAGTTTTCATGGTTCTCCAGAGTAATACCGAGTATCCCGACAGCATGTGGAGAAGGGTTGTGTAGGAGATGATCAGGTTGCATATAGGAAGCTGCTTCTACATGTTAAGTCCCTGAGTTACAAGTTTCAGTATTAAGAAGCTTCCTACACCAGAGAAAGATAAACACTCGCGTTACGACGGCGTAAGACGGACTGCAAATGAGTACAGATATGTTGAAACTGAAAACTTTGTTTTCTGAAAAATCTTACATGGTGACAGTCTGTGAGCAACACAGCTGACATATTCAAAGGTTCCTGTTCGTTCAATTTTGACCAAGCTCTTATATGTTGCATTACAATATTTTTAAAGTTTCTATTTCTTATATTAAATGGCCCATCTTGCGAAACTAGGAGTCTGGTTGACCAGTTATATATGGGCCATATATAACTTTTTTTGTATTTAAACTTTCCCGTTGAGCTTTTCAGCTGACCTGCATAGGAAATCATTTAAAATGAATGCATTAATTGGGACAGCCTTTCTTCTTTAAGTGTATAAAACATACGTGTTATTGACAGTGCTTTATATTGCAGATTTTACGGTGCCTGTGGGTTTTCTCTGGTCTGGGTTGGGTTTGGTTTCATGCCTGTCGTACTTCTGATGTTTTCTAGAGAGCCTAATGGTGTAAGCCATCACTTCAGGGTCTCTGACGATGTGTTGTCTCAGGGAATAGGGTTCGCCCTGCCGAGCCCCATTAAAAACCTAAATGCTTTCTGCAGTGATGGAGACAGCTGCTTATCTGGGAAGACTGTGGGGTTTTAATCTCCAGGGCAAAAGGATTCTGAAATATTTTAAATTTCTTCTGTCTATATAGGTCTACTGAAAGTATCAAAAGTCTGGCGCAGGGTGATAAGAAACTGCAGAACAAGAGCTGGAGGACGTTGCTTGCGCTCAGGCTGTAGTTTCCTGTAAGACCTCAGGATGCTCTCTGCCCTTAGGCAAAGGATTTCCAGTCAGAGGTAGGCAGGAGATCTCATTTCCTACGCCTTGAGCTCATTTCCCATGAGCTTAGTTCTTCGTCACCCCCCCACAGTTTTTTGGACACGGTGACAAACTTGCTCTTGCCACCGAAAGCCATGGGCAGCCCTTGAGCCGTGTAACCGGGGGCGGCTGCTCTTCCCACTGCCTGACACCGGTGGGATTTGGTTACACGGGTGGGGGGTAGTGAGTTGTGCATCCCCTGCCAGGGCGGGGGCAGGAGGGACACCGGCCGTCACGGGGCCAGCCCCCGTGGCCGGGCTTCCAGCCGGGAAGAAGTGAAGAAGTTACCCTTTGCTTTTGGTTTCCTCTCGTCATGGAGTCTTGGCAGGTCAGAGGAATGTACCAGCGGCAGCCGCTCACCTCTGCTAACTTTTAACGGGGTGCGTGAAGGGAGTTTTATGCAGACCTTCTCGACGCTTTGTTCTTGAATGAATGCCAAAGTTATTTCAGTCATTAAAAAGCTAGGGGTGTTTTAAACATACAGGTGGGGTTTTTTTCAGCAGTGAATGCTATGCTCTGCCGGGGCAGAAAAGCACATTAGAGGTCCCGTGGATGTGATTTTTTTTTTTCTCATGACCCTTCATACCTGCATCTGGCTGCAGCAAGGGGAAGTAATTTATGCTTTTTGCTGATGTCTTCATGTGACTTAGAACCATTCCTTTCTTTCCTTGGGCTGGAAATAAGGTGTAGATTTTACCAGAGAAAGCCTGAGGTGATTAGGTATTTTGTTAGGGTAGGCAGCGTCTTTCAGTAGGTTGTTCTAACAGCTGTAGTTAGTGTTGCCATTCATACCAAACAGCTTTCTGAATTTTAAATGGCCACTGACCGGTAATGCAACGTTTTTAGTGACTGGTCCTTTTGCTCTGAAATTCACTTTTTGATTGGTACCGATCACCTGCCTTTGGCAGGATGTACCAGCTCCCAGGAAGCATTCCTAGGAAACTGGTGGGACTTTCTGAGACCCTGGGTGCCTGCGAACAAGACCATCGAGGATAGTTTATTAGAAGACGTTTAAGAATAATCTGACAAACTGTGAATTTCATCTTTCTACCTGGAGGTTGTGCATTGATGACAGATTCAGGATAGCCATGCGCTGGAAGTTTTCAGGAACATTTGTTGGAGTTTTGGGGGGTTGTTTTTTTGCTTTTGTTTTAACTTTCTAGGAAAACAGTTTGTGGGTTTGTTTTTTTTCTTTTATGGCTGCTATGCATGCCTAGCAGGGAGGAGAAAGAATAGTTCACGAAATGATGGAGCGGGGTTTTAGTTGGATGCCTAGAGCTGGTTACCTAATAGCTAGTTAATGGGTTAGTATCTAACGGGTTTCTTGCCTGTTTGGAAATACGTACATGTGAAGAAGCAATAGCAAAACCAAGATGATCTGAGTTGGTCTAAGTCTCAAAGGAAAAATTCCACAGAGGTACTTGAGTGAAGAAATAAAATTGCTGTCTATAATCTTGGGCACCGTATTTTTAACTGCTACTGTTTGTAGCAAATGAGGTAATTTCGACCCAATGTGCCACACTAGATGCTCCAAAAATGGCAGTTTTGTCTCTGTTCTAGCGTGTATGGCCGTGTCCCCTACCTGCTTGTCAGGACTGAAGTATCAACATCACAATACTTCAGTTGCGACACTGGCACGCAAGGTCCATGGCTTGAGCTTTTCTGTGGTATTTGAACCTGCTCTGAAGAAGGCATCTTCTATCTTCACCTTCTTCATCGCTGTGCCTACCTGAACACAGAGGTGATCGGGGATCTCCAGCATCCTATTTGGTGCCTACGAAAAAACAAAGAGGAGATTAATCTTTATTGCGTTCACCTAGTTTGAGGTTTTGTAGGCAGACCAAAGATTACTTTAGTTAATTAGGCTCTCTAATTGGATTTAAAAAGTTATTAACCTTTTAAATAGGCTCTCCAGGGTGGTATGTCAGCACGTACTCAGCTAATTTGCAGCCGGCTATCGGTTCCACTTTCAGGGCTGACAAGCGGAGGGCAGGCAAGGGCCCGGTCGCTGCTTGGTGGAGGGAGGGCAGGGAAGGTGTCTGGGGCCCGACTCTGCCAGGACCAGGGGTGCCGGCGAGGAAGCCGGTGCCCTGGCAGCGAGCGCCCAAGCGCAGGTTCTCCGCGTTTCTTCACCCCGCAGGCAGAAAGGAGCTCCTCCTCCACAAAACCCTGAGGTGCGCGTCTCGGAGTATCGAAAATACTGGCCGAAGGTGTGTGTGGGGGGGTACAAAAGCTGCAAAGCAGCATAGTATTGTTTGCTGGACATGTTGGAGGTATGATTAGTCTTTTACAATCTTTGGACCAGTTCTGTTGGCAACTTTTTCATTCTTGATGGATTTCAGTGGTGCTCAGTGTTTCCTCCTCTGTGCCACTCAGCCCCACACGTGCAAGGCCAAACTAGCACGATATGAAAATGTCCGAGAGAACCTGAGATGTTTAGATATACTCATGATCAAAATCATGAAGGCGGATGGAGCTTGGGTCTGCTCTCACATATATACAAGAGGTTTCCTCAAGTATTTCTCCTCACCTGATGTGCTTTAGGACTCCTGAAATTTACTTCCTCCCTTTAACAGCCTTGCAGTGTACAAAGTCATAAGGGCAAGAAAGGAGATAAACGTTTATTTACCCAAACTTGCCCCCTTAAATAGAACCCGAACTTACAGCACAAAATCTCTTTGCTATTCAGTTTTCCCAGATCAACGAGAAGTTTAAAACCAGCAGCTCCTAAGATCTGTTGCATTTTTCTTTCTTGCCATTGGTAAAGTCTTCCACTGCTTCGAAGCCACGGCGCTGCGCGAGGGCTGGGGAGCCGGGGCCGGCGCTAGGCCGGTTGTGGTGCCCGTGCGGAAGAGCTGCTGTCTGAGGGATTTCGGTAAGGCAGCAGCTGCTCCGTGCTCGCTGCTTTCCTTGTCTTCACCAAAGACGATGTTCTACCAGCTGCGTGGAGCTCAGCCTTACTGTCCCGGGCCCGTCACGCTGTGGGTCGCGGGCAGCGTGTCATACGGCTCTCGGCCGCGACGATGGGCTTCTGCCACTTTGCAAATAGAAAGCTCGAGGGCTGACAGCAGTCCTCAGCTGCCAGCCCGCGCTGTCGAAATCCTGGCACTGAATAGCAGGAGATATGTTATGCATCTGGTGCCGAGCTTTTTCCGTAGTTCCACTTCCAAATGCTTCGCTGAAAAGTAGCGGCAACTTCCTTCGGTTGTGCATCATGCTCATTCCAAAATATTCAGAGAGGGGGCTTGCCAGAAGTCAGCGATGGAGTGAGTGAGTGCGTGCAGTAGTAACACCTTGTTCTTTTATCACAGGGATCTTTTTGTCCTTTTTGTGTAAATTTGCTGAGTTTAATCTGAGGTGAACCACCTGGAGCTATAGAACTGCAATACGGGATTTTTATTAAAGCAGTACCTACAACGGTGGGAGAGGTAAAATGAAAACAGCATATCTTTTTTTATAAACTCCAAACAAGCAGTACTTTACTTGCCGTTACAACAGTATCAGCTATATGTCCAGGTCTTGTTGCAGAATGAAAATGCAGTAAATTGTTTTTTGTCATTATAGTCTCTGTTTTTGCTGCTGGTAAGCTCTCTCTAGGCTATGCTGGGAGATTTCTGAACCGATTCACTGTCCAGTGTGTTAAAGCTAACGTAGTGCAGCACTATCCCCTCTTCATGTATCAAGGCATGTAAGTCTTCTCTGTGGTTCATTCAGCAAAGTTTATGCTGTAATGGGAATGTTTAGTGGCAATACGTAGTTGTAACCTGTATGGTCTGAAATGATGCACACTTGGAAAAAATCCTAATATGATATGTTGTAATGAGGGGTTACAAAAGTATGAAAAACAGACTCCTGCCCTGTTCCTCCTCTGAAAGGTTGATTTTGCGCTTCTTGGAAAAGTGCTTTCAATTTGGGAGAACCAGGTATTGTCTGTCGCAGTTTACGAGCAGGTATCCCTGCGCGAATACAGCCCTTCGGCGGTTGGAGCCGACACTTGTGGCAGAGGGAGGAGCACAAAACTTGGAGACGTGTAGTCTCATCACCGCCTTCTGGTTTGTGTTAGAGTACGTGCTTGAAACCCCAGCTGAGGGGAAAGTTCTGCTGTTAGTGCCATAAAATCACTAATGGTAAGAGTGAACACTTATCTTGAACATCTCCTAATTTTAAAAGACGGAGTGGAGAAATCTCTGTCCTCCCCGGTGTATGGAAAGGAAGCTGAGCAGAAATAAAAGACAAATAAGGTTAAACCATGTGTCTGAGGACTATGTTTCTGATTGGGGTATCAAATATTGCTTGTAGAACCGCGAGCTTCTAGAGAAGCTGGTTGAATGATCCCTCTTCTCCACTCAAGCAACCCTAAAACATGTTAAAACCAAGTCTTGATTTCATGTGCTGTCAGGCCAGTTTTCATCTGTTCCTCCTATGGATTAGACAGAACAGTTGCTGGCTGTAGTCTGGGATTGGCACAACTCTGTGTGTGTGTGTGTGTATCACAATAAATCACAATAAAAAGTCAGAATACACACACAAACATGTGCATTCTGTTTTTTTCTCCACAAAGGAGAAAACGAAGTATACCGTACGTTCAGAAAAAGACAAAAACCTTCAGACTCGCATTTTAACAAGTTCTGGATGACTGTCGGTTGTGATGCGAGCGGATTTGTTTGCAAGGGCTTGGCAGTTCCGTCTTGAAAGCTGATAAACAATATTTTTGTTCAAAGCCACTTAGACTTCTGCAACTATGCAACCTTAAAAATGATTTAAAGATTTTTTTGTTTTGATTTTTGAAAAAGGAATAATTTAAAAAATCACTTTCAAAAGTAACAAAGCATCTTAAAAAGTATAAAAGAAACTGTGAAAAATCTATATGGATAATAGGTGAAATGCAGGTACACAGGTTTTGGAGTGCTGTGTGGAACAAACACACTTTTCAGAATGTTAGCCCTCGGTATCTGATATATTCACAATCCAAGTCTAATCTGTGTTTTTTCTCTGGAATAACATTGTCACTTTATAGGTAATATGAAAGAAAATGTTATTTAAAATGTAGCTGAAAGTAGAGTAATGCTCATTTTAGACTAACTGCAATGCCAAAGTCAATTAAAATTCAGTTCTGTTGTGCGGATGCTGAAACTCTTGGAGTGTGCACGCCATAGGGAATTACTCAGCTATTAGCTCATTCCGTGCAAAATGGAATTTCAGCCAAGCTATTTGTTGGGGTAAATACTAAAGATAAAATGGGGACTTAAACTGTCATTTTCAGCTTCTAGTTTGCACCTTGTTTCCTTTGTTAAAGCCTCTGTGTGCCGAGTGAGCTGCAAGATTGCGGAGCTCGGGAGGGTTTTGTGCGCGGCGCTTTGCACGGCTGCCGTGGATCCCTGTTTGCATAAACAGCAGCGGCACCTCGGATACCAACGCAAAACAACCTTGTTGAAAGGACCCTTTAGTGGGAACTGGTCCTTGGATCCAGCTTTTAGTCCTTATTTAGTTGCATTCCTCTCCTCCTGAAGGAGGAGGGGAAAAGAAAGAAAAAAAAAAAAGGCAGCTTTGCTGTCATCGCTCACGTCAGAATCGGCTGCTTTCCCGTCCTCTCGGTCGTAGTAGATCGAACCGCGGTGCAAACCCCTCGTGGGAGCAGGTGGCATAAATGCAGCGACGCCTCCTGCTCCGTGGTCCCCGAAAGCTCCGAAGAACGAGATCTGAATCTGGAGTCGCTGCCACCTCGCTGGTGGTGCTGCAGAAACCGGGCAGGATCTCGGAGTTGAGGCTTCCTTGGCAAAACCTTCAGCGCGGGGCTGCGGACGTGCTGGGGTCCTGACACGGGCAGGAAGATGAGTCTTGGCTGTCTTTAGTCCTGCTCCTTCCTGGGGCTAAGGGCTTCTGGTGCTCCTCTTAAAATAATAATAACAACGGTAATAACAACAACCTCTCTGTCAATATTTGGCCTTACAAACTAGTGCCGAATGTACTGCTGTAATTTGCTCCCCCAGTTCTCACAGGCAAAGACCCCCCTTGATTTCGAAGCGGAGGGAACGTGCATTTTCGAATCCCAGTTTTGGAAATCCTGTTATCCCTATAATCATGGAAAGCAGAGAGCGATATGAGACATATGTAAAACATTATTTTATTTTCCTTTTTCTACTGCAGTCCCAACTGCTGCTTCTAAGATCCTGTTCAGCAAGTTGAGGAAAAGTTTTAAGGGCCAGAACAATTAAAGTACAAGTTAAAAAGTGTTTATAAAAGGAGTGCCAAAACTGGGAAAACGTATAACAGCAGCAATATGAAGCTTTGAATATATTGCTGCTGTATTTTCCATAACTGGTATTCTGATACTGTAATCAGTACAGTATTTTATATATATATAAGTAAGTATAGTAATATATATAAGTATACATCAGTAATAGTATAATTTATTTTAAGAAAATAACATTAAAAAAGAAATACCATTATTCTGACATCAGAAATGAATGAAGCACGAAGGCCTTTAAATCTCATTGCTGCAAGAGAATCTAGGGTGCCCAAGTCATGCTTTTTTCTTTTACTTTTTTTTATTTCAGGCTGTTTGTCTCCTATAAAGTTCTATGTGATCAGGGTGCTTTTGTTTGACTTGGGTATTTAAATACTCTGAAAAAAAAATATGGGGAAGCACGGTGCAAGAGAAAATGCTAATGATTAATACATATGTCTATGCCTTCTACATTTTCTTTCTAACTTAGGGAGAACTTTCAAATGAGAGGCTACTACAGTGAACACCTTAGTGTCATTGACCCTGGATGGGGACAAACTGTAATTTCCTTAAACCTTCTTTGAAAATCCAAATGCTTTCTAGGAGTTGAAGAAATGTTTAAGCAAGGAGATATATGAAAGCTATCTATTCTTCCTTGAAAAACAAGAATGTGAACTATAAATACTTTCACAAACGCGTTCCTCTTATGTAGGTCTGCAAGTTTTGATGAAACCTAAGCAATGTGTATGCACTCTTTTGTGGTGGTCATGTGGATTTACCCATCTTTCTACCAATAATGAAGTGAAGAAAGGCTGTTTTTAAATATTGCTTTTTAAAAAATATTTTTTTTAAATGATCACTTGGGCAGTTAGACTTGATGTGTATTATTACATATTGACGTTTCAGAGCCTCAGTCAATCTCTTAAGACACTAAGGAATTTTGTCATATAGGCTTGGGAAGCACTGTACCTTTAGCATGCCTACAATACTGACTTTTGCTATTAGTTCAAAAATCTGATAATCCTATTTCTTTAAAAAAGTTATCTTTTCATTTATTTCTGTATTTTCAGAGGATTGAGGGGACACTGTAGAACGAATGGAGCTGTTCTAATAGCGGATAACTTGCTCTTCTGATGTAGTTTCTTGCTCATCTCTATGAAATGAGTGTTTGTTAACCGCATAAAGCAGCGAACTTTTGTCCTTCGTGTGCTTCAGGTAAGGTATCTTATTGGGGTTTTTTTTGCTATTAGGAGATGGAACTGGGCATCCCTTTCCTCCTCTTAAGTTACACAATGTTTGCCTGTTTGGCAAACTGAGACCTCAGAAGAATAGTCATATACTTGTTTTCTGGTAATGTAAAACTACTTTGGAGTGTTTGCAGCAAATCAGTGAATCTGATTGTGGTATTAAAATAGCAAAATTTTGTGCAGTTTCTACTGTTAACCATCTTTTAATGATGTTTTTATTAACTTATCTTAAGACTATGTATCATGTAGCCACATGATATATGTGTTTAATTGTTGGCCCCCCAGCAACTGTTTCATAAGGTGTCATGTACTTTGGGACAGTTTCTAGAGAAAGACTCTTCTTCCTTAAATGTGTGGTGTGGCTATGAGATTATCTGATCTACTTTCTTCAATTTTCCCTTACAGCTAAAGTCTTTGCTCTATGAGGGACTCTTACCTTGTTGAGGTAGAGCAAAATGAGTCCTGTAAATCTGTGAGGGCTTTAGCATGGGTGAGCAGAGAGCCCTTATGTTGCTGGTTCAAGGGTGTCGGAAGCTGGGAGCATTATAGTAGAGGAAAAATCTTGATGTGCTTGCCTCGGTATTTCCCCTAGGATTCATTACCGGATAGCATCAGGGGCAGGACACCGGGCTGGAAGAGCTTTTGCCCCTGCCCAGTACAGCTCTTCTTATGTTTTTGGTACCTAGTCTGACCTTTCCTGCCTGCCTCATGGGCTTTGGTGGTGGGTCCACTGCACATCAGGATCCCTCCGGAAGGGTTGGAATGGGAAGCCACCCTGCAGCTTCTGTGGTCATTTTCTGGCCATTTCTGCAAGAGCAGATGCAACTGTGTTCAGCCTTTCATGCGATTTGCTGACCCTCTATCAGCAAGTGAAAAACATTCCCTGGAAGGTGCCTGGGTGGGGAAAGAATGGGAAGTAGTTAAATTCAGAAACTTCTTTGGCCAGCTGTGCTTTGCAGTGCCTCCCAGTAGAAGGTATTTGTTGTCTTTCTCCTGTCTAAACCAAGGCTGAAATTTAATCTGAATGTCCTCTAGCCATGCAATACCCCTGGGAATGAATCCTACAAAACAGCCTGTATCAGGCCTGGACAAATTGTAGGACTGCTTAGTCTAAATGAGCTTTGACTTCATTATGTTAGTACAGAATAATTAGTAGAAAACCAAAATGCAATTTTGTCTAAAGAATGGCAGTTCTGGGGCTTTACCTCACCTATAGCCTTGCAAGGCTTTTAGTGTCCTGACAAGCAATCTGTCAGAGCAGGAATGTTGAGTGCATTCATTTTTTACTTCAGCTCTTTTCTTACAGGAGCTCAAGTGACTCCGCTGAAACTCTGGCGTTTATCACAGTCAAAATTAGGTCAGAAGAGAGCACAGAGGTACTGAACTGAAAAGAGATAAATTCATCCTTAGAAGGGGAAAAAAAGTCTCAAGCTGCAAACTTGGGTTTAATTTGTCTTCTCCATGCAAGGTAAGACTTTTCCTAAGGGGTTTTCCAGCCAAGCTAATGGTATCTTTGACAGAAATGTACTTTCAAGTTCTGTAGGAAGAATATTAAATATCTTTTGTTGAGCTATGTAACTTTAACTAAAACCCATTTTTTTCGCTGAATTTAAACAAAAGCAGCCTAGGGAAGAATCTGTTCCGGTTTGGTCTTACGGTTAGTGTCCAGTTGTGCAAGCTGCTGAGCATGTTCAGGTAGCAGCAGGAGTGGTGGGATTTCTTTGTCGCCACTATTTTGCAGACCCCTAGCATTTGCATTCTGGTCACTGCCAGTCTGATGATAAATCTGGTATATAAGAACTGACTACATGTATGACTGATTACTGGTGTGACTTTTCCTAAGGTGAAAAATTGTAACTTTTTAATTGATATTTAAGGAAACAAACATTAGCATCTTTGCTATAGAACATGTTCCTTAATTGCATATGCTGTTATAGTTTAGATAAGGTTTGGAATTTTTCACCGGGCCTAACTGAATGCGTACGTGCAGAAATAGCACAGTCTTAGGAAATAGCCTCATGAAGAAAATGCCTCTGGTTTTACCTAGATATCTTTCAGAACGCATTGGTGTATTCGCCACTTGCTCTTCATCTCATCTAAATCTGATATTATTCAGGTCCAGTCTATAGGCATTCTTCTCAAAGCTTTTGTAAGCAATTAATTCTCCTGTTGAATTCAGTATCTAAATATGTAACACTACTGCCTCTAACAATAAACTGGGTAAGTCTGGGTAACTACTTCAGATCTATCAGTTATTTCTGATACAAAAAAAAAAAAAAGGATAATTATTGAAAATTTTCTTCCAAACAACATACAACTTCCTGCAAGAGGGGAGTCATCTGGTTCACACTGAATAACACTACATCCAACATTTAACAGTCCCAGTGAATCAAAGTCTTTTTCAGCAGAGAGGACGTGGGGAAAAAGACTGGAGAGGGCGGGCAGGATACGGGAGATGGTTTCTGATGCCTTTTCTAGCGGTTCTAGCGTGTTCTATCACGTGCTGTGTACTGTTATCCTATTATTTCCCTTTATGATGTGACTGAATGCCTTAAGGCGACTCGGACGTGCAGTCTGAAGCACAGGTGCGTTTGCAGGCTCGGCGCCTGCGTCCGCGCGTTGTGTCATCCGCACGCAGTCTCCTAGGTAAGAGCAAATGGGTGCCTGGGCGCAAGCTTCTGCAAGCGGCAAGATAAGGCAGACGCTGTTCAGCTGTTTCCTGATGAGGAGAAAGAACTTGGCAGAGCTCTGGCCACCAGGCTGAGACTCTGCAGTGAACAGCCGAGGTGACCAGTGACCCCTAAAATATTTATAATAGAGCATGTCAAGCAAAACAAGGGTTTGTGTCAGCAAAAGTCAGCAAGTCAGCAAAACACATGTGGATCCAGGTGTGTTCGGTGGTTTGTGTCAAATCAAGGTTATGAATAGAGTCCACATAGTCCAAGTGTAAAATATCTGAATAGGAGCACCTCCAATGCCTTAATGTTAGTTGTTTAAAAAAAAAAAATCTAGCTGAATGAAGATCTTGTTTTCCCTCTTCTCTTAACAAAATTTTTTGTGGGAGTGTACTGCAGCTACACGAAGTGTATTTGACAAAACTAGTAAGTGTTTGTTTAAGAGCATCTCTTATCACCAAGCAATTTCTAGTAATAGCTTAATTTTTGATAATTCTGGTTACAGATTATTTTTGTACATATTTTTTAACAAATTGTCAAGTATTTATGTAAAAGCATTTACTGTATTTTCAACTGTGTCTTGGGGAGTCAGACACTGACTTTTTTAGCTAATTTATTTTAAGAACTATTATTCTGATTTAGCACATCTCATAGTTAGATTCTGAAAGGTAAGGACAGACTTTTTATAGGGTTGGTAAATCAAAGTTATCTTTGATCTATTAATCTGTTAAGATTCTACTGTTATTGCTAGAACATATCATTAACCAGCTTCTAAAGAATTACCACATCTGCATATGGGAAGAATAAATCACTGAGGTAGAAAGAACAAGACGTTCTTAATGTCCTTGTAAATAACATGGAAAATCTGAAGATTTGCCTGGGAGCCGATGTAACAGAAAAAAATGGTTTAATGTGCTGACCTGATTCTGTTCCTCTTGGTAACCTTGCTATGAGGTTTTAAATCAGATGGAGCACATTTGAGAACCTAATAGAAAGCAGTATGGATAATGAATAGTTTTAAATGAAATGCAGAAAAATACTGGTAATTCTGGGTTTGGGGCTGGTTTTTTGTTGTTGTTTGTGTTGGTTTATTGCCATATTTCAAGCAAAATAATTTTAAAGAATAAGTATATATACACCCAAGCATGTTTAAGTGACAGTATGTCAAAACAAATTGAAAAAAAAGAAAAACCTGTGTCTGTGTACATTCACATACATATGTATGTGTGTGCACGCACATATTTCGTGGAGATGAAAGTTAATGATTGTTTTCTTAAGAATAACAGGCTATATTTTAACACAGGCTTTAATAACTTGATGATGGTTTTCTGCTACCGCTACCCCAAATGGCTGCAGCTATTACTTTCTCCAGGTTTGATGAAAAGAAACATATTGAAACACCTTTTCTGCATCTTAAGTATCAACCACGTTAGGTACCACAGCTTAAAAACAAGGCTGAGAAAATTAAGCTCTATGCCCCGCTAAGCAGGAGTACGTTTGCAGAGATGGTAATGGGAATTACAGTGGCTCAGATTAACTGCTTTCTCTGATACCAAATGACCATGGTGCTAGAGCATTTCTCTCTGAAATGTTCCCAAAGCTGCAGTTGCTCAAGGGCTATAAGGGGCAATCGTTTGAGACAAGGACAAGTCAAACGTCTCTTTTGAAGTGCCAAATTGTATTTTTTTGAGCAGTATTCTCAAAATGGAAGATAAAGTTCAGAGTCTTTTGCAAAAGAGCTTCAGTGCAATCTGCACTTCGGAGAAAAGTCACTGTGGTTTAAAAGTGAGCGATAAGGACTTGCTGTACTAAGTGAAAGTGCAGGACTTCAAAGTTCAGTGTTTGCTCTGCAACAATTGCCAGCTTCTGATATCTAGACTCAGAAGTGAGGCTGATATTTGCTCTCAAAACTGCTAATTTTGTCTCAAAGGTTGAAGTGGTTGGGGAGAAACCACAAAGATGGATTCTGGTTTTCATTTTGGCAGACGGCTTCTAGCTAGGGTCTGTCAGGATGCCTGCGCAGCTTTTTGTTTGCCCCGTCTCTGCCTTGTATGAAAGCAGCTGATTGGGAATTTTCTAGTTAAATAAATCTGATCTACTTCTGATTCCTAAGAGATCTTCCTGATCACCCTTTGGGTGTGTGGAAGAGAGGAAGAGAGGAAGAGGAAGGTTCTGCTGTCAAATAGCAAGTAACGCTGTTATGGAAGCTCCTACCAGGAAGTTGAGGTTCGGGCTGAGATTCCTGTCCCTCCAACATGACTGAAGGGTGTCCCCCAGCCACCAGCTATCCAGGCAGGGTCTCTCACACTGTTTATACAAGGGGGAATAGCTCCAGAAGAGCTGGAGGTGCTTGCTCCAAAATAGCTGGTGATCAAGCTTTGGGATCTTGGAGACCAAAGTTCAACCCCCTTCCTGAATTGCCGAGAAGAATTCGCTTTTGGAACAACCTGAACACAAAGGATTCTCTGCCATGTAAAATCCCACATCGAGCAAACCAGACGTGTGAGTCCGCATCTCAGATGGCTAAGAGACGTGCGCTGGGCGCCAGGGTATTCCGACGTGAGTCTGGGTCCGTAGTTGTGAATGAGTGGCAAACTTTGAAAGCCCTCAGTTTCTGTCCTGATGTGGGTTTTTTTGTTGCTGTTCACGTTTAAATCTTGATCTACCATAGTTTGTAGGACAGTCTGTGACAATTACCATATGGGTATTATATACTGAGAGGGTATTATGGGCATATGGCCGCATGTCTCTCCCTTACTTTCTACCGGTTGCAGAATACTTGCTGAAGGCCGTGTGTTGCTCAGATCACCGGCAAGGGGTGGATTAGGGTGGTGCAGCAAGTCGGGCTGTCTGTAGATCCCAGCTCTGCTGTGGAAGCATGTAGATAATGAGGGAGGGAACTGGAAAAGGAGGAAAGTGCAAAAGGAGGCAATGAAACACAGACAAGTTAAATGATACCCCAGGTACAGTGTATTAAAAGTACACTCCTCTACAAAATAAGTAGTGGCCGCTAGATGATCTACAAAACGGTTAGCTGAGGAAGGGATGACTGTGCAATAGTGGGTTTCTGTGAACTGATTCTTATTTCAGTGTTTTTTATTCTCTTCATGAATGGGAACCACTGTCCTGTTCTAGATCAATCTGTTTGGAGGCATCCATGTAACTTCAACCTTGTTCTCTTGTCTTTCACCATTGCCTCCTCCTTGCTTTATTCCCTCACTGTCCACCCCAGGCCTCTCATCAAACTGCTGCCACTTGCTCCTTGCCTCCCTGTCTGTCCTGCCCGTGCTGCTGGCTGTGAAGCAGTGGGGGGGATCAGGCTAAACAAGATTTGCCCATGCTGTGCCCAGTGTTCGGGCATGCTTTGAAGGGGAGCCAGTGATCGGAACAAAATGAAATAAAATCATTGCATTTTAAGTCGCAGAGGCTTTATGGACTGGTCAGGCTTCCTTGCTTGCTAAGGTAGGCTCATTTGGAAAAGTTACCTCTAAATACTGTTAAATGTCAAAATATACAACTAGATGAAAGCATGTCCCTCACACTCAAATGAGCATGTCTTCCAAAGCATATTGGAAAAAAACTATAACAGTAAATACAATTCTCTGGCATACGAGAATAAAGGAAGCAGTGTTAGCTGCATGCGTGGTGTTTGTGACACCAGGACTGTCACCAGTCCCAGTATTATTAGCGTGGCCCCGTGGGGTTGCAACACAACTCCGTGTAGCCTAACCTTGCATCTCTGACAATTGCCAGTTGTGGATGCTTAAGGAAGAACGTGTAACGTATCAGCATACGGTAATACTGCCCAAGAATATTTTCCTAACCTCCAGCAATTTGTAGTTCAGGAACTTTATGAACCAAAGGTAGTGACTTTGCAGTGAAAAACTGGATAGCGACCCATTTGGTATTTGTAATGAGGGAGTGAATGCTTTAGCAAATGTTACATGAGCACATAAAGACTCTGTGTTCAGTCTGTATATACAGGTGAGGGAGATGGGGAATTAATTTCCCCATTTCCTGCCTTATGAATGTTTTACTTAACAAAAAAATAATACAAATGTTCCTGAGTTCTGAAAACAAGGGAAGAGTCCCGTGGTAAGGACTCATTTGATGGGGGGAATCCAATAGTGATATTTAAAATAACATTAAGCAGTGTTCTGGATGTTGTGAACAGTGTTTCTTATTCCCATTGCAACTCCAGTCATTAAAGGTAAGCAAGTTGTTTTAAATGCTGTGGCCTTGTCATTCATTTAATGGGTGGATTCTTTTAGTATTACTAGGACATTTAATCCGTCATGTAGGTCTATAATATGAAAGTGAGGAGGGCCAGTTCTTTCTCTTTTGTATAATTTCGCTGTAGGCACTGATACACATCTCTGGAGAATATTTTCAGGTAGCGTGAATAGCTGTTCCATGTAAAACTTCCTCATGTTCTGTCTCTAAGAATCTTCTGACAAATATATATCTATTTTTAGTTCATTACTGTTCAAACTTTTATACAAAAATATTTGGCATAATCCTATTTTTTTGTTGTTATTGCAGAGGTGCAATCAAAAGCAATAAGCAAAGATTAAGTTTGTTTATTTTGGAGAGGAGAATTTAGAAAATATGCGACTTAATTTCTAATGCAAATCTTTCTGTATTTTGTAGTACATGATCACTTTTGATATCCAATCTTAAAACCCGGTCCTGCAAAGTCAAGCATGTAAGATCATGACATAAGAAGATTCTGGGGCTCTTGTGCCTCCAGCTCTGAACAAATCCTGGAAATGCACCCTAGGAAAGTCTGTTCAGCAAATCTTTTCTAGAGACGTCTGGAGATCTCTCCAACTTAGCTTACCTAGGATCTCGATCTTATCTAGCAGGTAGGAGATTTGTTCCCGGCCTCACCATGGTGACTGTTTTTACAGTAATGTGTTGTCTGAAAAGTAGAAGTAATACTGGAGTTGAAATGAGGAACCGTCTTATCTTTCCTTCTTGCATGGGAATGGCAAAAGGCCAAATCCTCAAGTTCCCTCCTGCTGGCACTCCCTCCAGATCCATCAGTTTTCATCTCCTGATTGTTCAAAAGTGCAGGATGGAAATTGTTCCTCATGTGCAAGGTGTTCACCTGGATTGTGAAAGGGGAGGTGGGCTAGAATCCAATTTTCTCAATGCCTGAGAAAATGGTCTAAACATTATACCCTTTCCACAAAAGAAAGATGCTGTCAGCTTCCACTTCTCTGAGCTGCACGGGTAGAGATTCCGGTGTCTGTGCAGATTTCTTCCCGGGTCAGCCTTTTGAACTTGTGTGCCTTAAATTCTAGTTCCTGAATTTTTCCCACTTTAGGTACCTAAATAGTCAGTAGATTTGGCCTTTGGCCTGCCATGACAAATCTTGTTCATAGACATAATGACAAAGTCCCTCTTCTCTCAGACTTTGGTGTCATCATGTGGACTAGTGTAGATGTGACTGATTGATTTTTAATTCATATGATTAATTTCCTTATTGCAAGAACTTCTTGTGGCTACTGTATTTGCAGCTATTCAGATTCTGTCAAGGAAAAATTTTACACTCTGTGGGAAAACTATAACACTTGTAAACTGATTGGGAAGGTCTGAGACCGTAGCATTCACATTGCCACAGTTATTTGCCAATCAGCTATTTTCTTTAATTGGAGTATAACAACCCTGGCCATTTATCATTAAGCATTGCAACATCAGTCTCTGGCCTTTTTCTGAACTCTTCAGAATTGTGACTTTTCTTTGAACTCTCAGCTTTTAGTTCCACTGACCCTATTGCCCATTTATAACTGGTGTGCCATTTATCACTCTCGGGCTTAGAAATATGGCTGAGGGAAAAGGCTCAAGTGCAATCATTCACACCTATGGTCTCTTTGCATTTGGACTTCACAGTTTCTGTGTAGGGTAACTGATAGAGAAAGACTAGTTACAAAACTGTAATTCCATTGAAGGATTGTGATGGTACCGTACCATAAACTGTATATGACGCTCAAGAGGTTTGACATCATCGGGGTTCTGAGATTAAGTTACAGCATCTACTATTAATCTCTGTCAGTATCTGGTTTTGAAGAGGGTTTTTGTGTAACCCCAGTGTAAAATATAGGGTATTTTGTAAGTTAGGAAACTTGCTGTTGCATTAATCCTCTCGGAGTCATGTTAATAGTTAAACAATAGCATGACATAAACCAGATTTGGTACAAAAAGACCAACAAATATTTATTTTTATGTGCTACAGAGAACTTTTCTGTACTGACTACTGACAAGATCTTGGCATATCAGATTGAATTGGGACTACTTTAGCATTTTAACAGTTTTGCATTCTAAAACTATAAAAAGAAAGCAGTATGTAAACCAATCAGAAAGAGTTACTGGTGAGCCTAGAGTACCATTCCAGAAAAAAAATCCATGTGTATTTTAAAAGAAAAACAAACCCACTCTTTCTCTTGCGTTCTCTTTACCCTGTATAGTTTCTGCTGTTTGAGAAAAAGTTAAGTATGTTGTGCTTTAAAGTAATTTTGGCCAAGGAATGCTCATTTTTAAAGTGATTTGCCCATATGTAGAAGAAATTAAGAACAGCTTCAAAACTCCATCAAAGTATGAAGTCATTGTTAATATGGGCGAGAGATCTTTTCAGAATGCATATGAGGGAGACTAGATAAGGGAAGAGTCCAGAAAGCTGAATAGCTCCAGCTAAGACTTTGGGAAGAACTCTCTTCTGAGAATAACTCTCCTGTTATGAAAAGAACAGGTCAAAGCTCAGGATTTCATGCCATGAAAATAAAAAATGTTTTCTTTGAAATCAGAATTTTGTTGTTGTTTTTGTTCACTCCAATGTGAACCACTCAGGAAAATAATGATTACAATAATTATTTCACTTTGCATTCTCTAATCACATACTCCAATTTTTATACAAGATTCAACAAAGTTGTTTATTTTGACCAGGTTCAACAGTGAATAGCATTTCCCAGTCTTCCTATGCTTCTTTTTGCCTCCTGCATCCAGGCTGTGTCCTGTTTGGATGGTTGGTGTCTCCCACCCCATACCTCTGATCACAGAATTCTGGTCCTGTGTTATGATGCCTGGGCCCTTTTCGTAATGTCTGCCTTCAGGATGCTTTTTTAAGATAGAGAAATATTAAGTTTCTATGAAGAATTCAATTCATGCCTGATAAGTAGTAAAACAAAATATTTAGATATATATGTCAAATTTCACAGTAAAACTGTGCCAAAACTTCTGACAACTTTCCTTGCATTTTCAAAACCACCTTTCTTTTTACTCTGCCCCCTCTCTGGTGTTACTTTTTGTTAGTGAAAATTTTATGAAAATTTACAAACTCATTAGAAGGAAAAAAGCATGTGATAAGAGACTAGTTATCTTAAGGATCAATTAGCCAGAAAGTTTCAAGCCACAAGAAAAGACTCAGACAGGAAAAAGTGTGGACGTAATTTTTTTCCAGCTTTGGATCCCCAATGCATATAGGCACTTTCTTGAAGTTCTGCTTAAAACGTCTAATATCCAGGTGAGACATAAGACTGGAGAGCTGGGGGTTTTGTTCATTCTCAATATTTCCTATTACCTAGCTCTAAGTAGTTACACGCCAACATTCAAACTTCATCTCCTCTGTAAGGTGGTTGTCTTGAATCTTATACTGAACTCCCTAACTGGTGAGAAAGCCTTCTCCCCTCACAAACGTCTCTCAATTTCACATATTTTTTGTAGGCCTGCCCTTATGTTATGCTTTGCAGTAATTATAATTTAGAATAAAGAAATGTTGTGGCATCCCAGTACAGCCATTGGTTAGGGTGCAATACCATTTATGTTTAATTATTAGATAATCAGTCATTAGTAATTGTAAATGTTGTATATACTGCAAGCCTTTGGGTCTGGCATTGTTGTTGAAAGGGTTTCAGTTTTCATTCATTCAGGGTAAGGTACTTAAGTTTCTGTATCCAGTTAGTACTCAAATGAAGCCCTGTAAATCTTTGTTACCCTCAGAGGGGAAAACATAAATGATGTGAACCAGTCGCCATTAAATCTTTTAATGCTGGCCTGTTCAAGATGATGGAGTTTAAACGGTGTTTCATAAATCGGGTGTGTTTTAGTGTCGTTTAAAGTACTCCATTTGGTTTTATAACTAGGGCTAAAACTGAAGCAGAGACCTATAAGAAATAGAAGGTTATTCTGGTTTAAATGTAGACAAACTGGTTAATGGTTTGATTCTTTCATCGTTTACTGGAAGCTTCTCTAGCATTTCCTTGCTCCCTAAAGTGATGCTCAGCAGTTTTTAGTTAGTATTATTTTAAATCACTATTTCACAAAGCTTAAGACAAATATATCAGCGCAAGCTTCAATAGATTTATTTTAGAGTTTTTGTATTATGAATAAAACAGGGAGGTTATTATTACTTCTCTGTTCCACAGAAAAAGACACCGTGGCCTATCGTAAAAACAAAAAAAGAAGAAAATGAAAGTGCTACTTCTAGAGATTGGGGCGGGAATCTTAGTTTCTTTTTGTGGACGATCGACTGAGAATTTGACTTAGTTTCATAAAAGCTGGCTCTCCACAAGAGAGCTGATTTCATAATTCCGCCTCTGTAACAACAAACTATCTTCTGTATAGGAGTGTGTGCACGTATTTTAGAGCTACCTGGGTGGACTGAGTTTTGTTTTTCCCTTAACAATTCCGAGAACACTGAGAAGCAGTCTGTGTCTTGTAGGGATATACCATCATACTCTTAAGATAGCCTCCGCATATACTGTTTGGGGGTAGCATTAGCTTTTTGTAAACCCCAGGGAATTTTCCTCCTGAGTGTGCAGAAGGAAAAATTGGGACAATTAAGTTGCTTGTCTTTTTAGTTAATTTTTTTCTCAGTGGATTCTGAAAAATTAAATAACTAAAAATGAACTATAAATAATGTACTGAACTTGCTCTGCGGAGAGGTGCGATGATGTCCTCCTCAGTAGGAGGACAATTTATACTGTAAATAAAATGAGTTTATTCTGTTGTCCAGGGACCGAAGGGGCTAGTGGGAAAGCAGGGACTAGTGCAAGCTGCACAGCGGTAAGATACAACTTTAATTTATCAAACCTAGCCTTGCTTCTGTGGCTCAACACAATTTAAATAAGACTTAACATTACTTCGCATGTACATGTGAATTTTATTGAATACGTTGCATCTGGTGATATGAGGTTTTTTCATACGGTTTATGTGATGTGTAATAAACAATCTTACCCCTTTTGCTCAGATTTGAAAAAAATTGAAGTTGCTGCTGATTCTGTTTTTTGACGTGCTTTGTTAACATTGTGTTCTTCAAATTTGAAGTTCAGGAAAAAGTCTTGTATTTTAGTGACAGCAAAATGCCTACAGCTTAGATACTTGGAAAAAGTGAAAATGCTTTGTGACATGAATGCAATTTACCCTCTTAACATTCTCCACACAGTGATCTCTGATCCGTTTGCTTCCCGTGTACTTTCAACCCCATTGAAAATGCCTTAAGGTCCTACTTGATAACACTCATGAGCCAAAGTGTGCTGAATCTTTGGAAGATGATCAGAATGGTCCACAAATTGATGCATCTGAGTGTTCAAAAAGACCTGGGAAAGATTGCTTTCTCCTAGAGCTTGTTTTAATTTCAGATTTGATGATAGTTTCACTGCTTGGAATTATGTGTACATATTAAGGATTAATTTTTGGCAGATCTCTACTTCTGAGTATTACAGAACATGCAAATTCAGTCATGGAAATACATCTTGAAAGGTGGTGTCTTGATTGATTTTTTGCCTTGAGTAAAGTTACTGTAGGAGAGCAAAAGGAAGAATGATAATGATGAAGTAAAAATTAATCTACTGTTTTTATGGGAATCATGTGGGAAGTTGTGAGAAGGAGATACAGCTTTAAGGAATAAAATAAAATAACAGTAATGGTGCACCTGTTCTTTTTGTTTTTTTCATAGTTGCATAACTTGAATTAAGATGTGACTGATCTTGGTATATTATTTTCTTTTTTAAATTATTTTTATGGAAAGCTTAGAAAGGTTGGATAATTTTCCTTTAGTCAAGTTCTACAATTAGAACTGTATTTCTGTTGATGCTCCCTGTTCTAACTCCTCCTGAGGAGGAAACATACTCTAAATAAAATAGCACATGTGTAGATACAATACGTCAGGAAAGA